>NC_056749.1:94717095-94834595 GCF_019279795.1 Protopterus annectens
CTCCACCATTATGTTTAATGTCTGCTTACCAGCATATTCCTGAGACTGTTTGTTCATTTTATTTCTTGCCACAGTTGGACAAGGGAGCAAAATAACTCTTGGAAAATTTAAAGAAGGAGGATTAAAAATCTGAGATTCCCTGTATATCAGCTTAACCATCTCATTACATTTTTGATAAGGTTTGCAGCAGTGGGACCAAAATCTCTATTCAAAGGTGAATTTAAAAGCTTATGTTTACATCCTCTAGGAGGTTCTGAGAATGAAGCCAGGCAAACCTCGTCAGCACAGTACCAGTGGCAACCTTGATAGATGTAGGATCTACAGTTATAAACACACTTTCCCCGGGATTCATGAAGCTCGGCGCAAGGCCGGCGTAAGGCCTGCGCCGGCGGTGCATGGAATACCCGGCGCAGTAGCGCCATATACATATTAATGAGAGTGCACCGGAATCACAGACACGTGCGTAGTGTACGTGAGTGAGCCCAGGTAGGATGCGTCCGGAGGCGTGTCTAAGCCGGCATGAGGTGAGCAACCTAATGTGCTGACAGCCACGGTCCACCCACAATAGTAATGGCAGCAGCCAGGTCCCGTGCAGAATGAAACGCACGTACAGTACGCAACATAGTCCCCGTTCCAAATTAACGGAGAAGCAAATAGAAGCCACCAAGGCATAAGTGTACCCGTTCAAGGAGCAAAGGATACGCATAAGACCGCCTCCGTCCCGCAATGCACTGTCAGTGTTTACACTCAGAGAAGGTGTACAGCCGCATGTCAGCGCGCCGCACCGACATAGGAGCAGCGACTAAGGTCACCACCTGTCCCACTTTGTTTGGGGCAGTCTCTCCATGGACAGTTGTGTCCCGAGAAAACGTATTAGAAATGGCTGATGTGCTACGAATGTAGGACACAATGATATCCCGTATGTAATGTAATGGTAGCATGAATTGGTTATTTCTGTAACAGAAATACCGAAATGACACAATAAACAGAATAAGCAAGGAAATTGCCACAATAATAAGCAAATTATTTAGGCAAACAAGTGAATTTCTATGCTATATAGTGACCGTTTGTATGTGTCGGCCTGTAAAGGCAGATGTGAGTCGGAAATATCCCAGATCGGAAAATGGAAAGGTGGAAACCCCAGCAGCGACATGGGCATGGTCACCAGGGTTACCTGCTGTCCCAAAGTGCCATGGACAGTCCCTGATTGGACAATCGTGTCCCTGCAACAATCGTAAAATGGAAAATGACCTGCGATCCCCTGCCACGCAAATTCCGCAATATACATGTAAATAGTAGCATAAAACATATACATTACGGTATGGAACACAGACATGGCATAAGAAAATAAATAAGGAACCCAAACGCTAACAGAATAGGCTCATAGTATGGCAAACAAGTGAAGTTCTGTCTACTGCACTAGCCCTGGGTATGTGTAGTCCTGCAAATCAGGACGTGTCCACATAACATGCCACACTATGGGCATTGGAAAGGTGCCAACCATAATGGTCACAAGCAGTAGTGACAGTACATAGCCGGGTAGCTGTGCCGACATAACAACAGTAAGGAAGCAAGATACCCCAAACACAGGCAAACATGTGCATAGCAACATATCCCAGACCCAGCAACATCTTTGTTGCATACACTGGATGGTGTATGATGAAGTGTAATATCCAGAAGCAGAACACATGCATTCGGATGTACTACACAATAGCTTCATTGTACATGTCAGTCACACCCATGTATACCCCTGCACCCAAACCTGCTAGCATCCGTGTGCAGCTATACAACCACACACAATGTGCATACCTGAACTGTGGTAAGATGTTTGTGTTAGGCAATGCCACGGGCAAATCATTACCCACATGTCAGCAACCCACGCAGGTACAGATATGTAAATGGCTGCATGTGAATGTGTCAGCAGAATGTGTACATCCGGCATGTAGTATGTACCCGTCCAAACCATCTAGGTTTGCATACGACACGGTGCACATAAGTGTACACATGTGGACAAGTCGGTCGTTGGACCACCGCATCGTCGATCATCTTTGCAGTGAAGTCGATCACATATAGCGGAACAGGTGCCTAACACACAGGACATCCTAACAGGGTGCTACAGGCAAAGAAGGGAAACTGGGACATCACATGTGGAGATTAGCGTGGCTGGACGGACAAATACACACGGTCAAGGTAAAGGATGGAACAACATGCATATGGCTGGATGGATGTTGTTCGTAAAATATATAGAAACACATATGAAGTTCCAGTTTACACTCGAAATACTATATAATGTATTGAATTGTACCGTACAATATGGCAGCAGAACTAAGCCTGCATGTAATTGGTGAAGCTAAGCTGTACTGTGATGGAATTCTGAACCTGGCAGTAAGCAGGACAGCAGGCTCATGTCTGTCATCATTAATTATTTGCTGGGTTACAGAACAATAAATGTATGTACATGCATAACAGCACTCCTTCCCCAGAGGAGGATGGCCTTGTGAGCTCAATGGAAGATAGCAGTACAACTCCCTACCAGACAGACAAAGCAACGTATCAAGAAATTAACTGTCCACTGTATCGTAACAGTCTAGGGTCCTTGAAACAGCTACAATCACAAAAGGATACTGTAATGTACAAGGTGCCTTGCAAGGCTGTGTTATTCCCATGAGAAAACAATTTAAAAGCATGAGCCCAGCACCCGTATGTATAGACTATTGCGGACCATAGTGATGGAAATGCCCTGTGACCGACCACGTCAGTAAGTTGGGCAAATGCTGATTGTAAACACTATATAAAGAAACTGCTTACTGTATAGAGTCAGACAAAACTCTCATACTTGGACTGTACATTATTTAGCCTGCCTGTGTACACTACTAAAACTGTCGAACCAGAGCCTCCTGTGTTATCGGCTGTCACTTAGAAAAGTCTACTGATAACTACAGTCTGGTTGTAACAACTTATTTCACATCGTGATCCTTGTAATCCGGAATTCCCTTGGTAAGCTACAGGTCAGAGTGCATGGCTGGTTAGACATATACGCCGGAGAATATGCATAAATGGTTCTTCTTGAATGAAAAGACCTCCGACTGAATTGTTGTGTGTAAAGAGGCTGTTTACTGTCTGATCTGTGGCTGAAAAGCGGAAAACTGGATCCCAAGAAGAGAGCGTGCAGCCTTAAACAGGAGGCCCAGGTAAGGAGTGTCTGCCTTTTTGTGTCTATTGTAGATCAGGGACCAGACTACATTGTGTTTCTGTTAACAGTAGTGATATCGGGTCAAGACCTACCCACATACTGTTAAATCTGAACATAGGTCAGGGGAACACACAGCAGAGTAAATAGTGAATGTAGACACTACAGTGGATACAGGGAAGGAGACACCGTGTTATGACAGAAGTGCGTAGCAGTCGTGTAGAGGATATGGGAGATTATTGAAGCAACAGATCATGTGATCCGCATTTGACGGTGGCGTGAAGAATATGCAATCGCAGAGAGCACATAATGTGAGTTACGCAGCAAAATGGGGTAATAAATATGACATTGATGGTATATTAGGCAACATACCGTTACTGAAACATTGTAATCGCTGAAAATTGATGCATATGTTCCAAGGTAAACACCTGTTCCACCCTGAGAGGATATGCCCTCTCTGGCCAGCCGTGTCCTGTAAATAAACCGAACACATGTCAAATGTCCTGATATCTCAGGACAAACATTTCCCAGATATATATCAAAATGGTAGCATAAAAGAGTACCCACTGCTCACAAGGACACAGTCCAACAAGCTCTACACTTTACATATGCACAGTGGTGTCCATTGTAGGACCCAAAAATTGTGGAAAGAATCGAATAATGTGTTATTTCAACGCGTACCTGAACTCATTGTCATCACAGGTACACATATGCACCGCAAGCGTGTTTAATGTTGCTGATAGCTGTCCATGTAATGCAGCACAGATGCACAGAAATACCCAGGGTACCGGGTCCATAGAACTGCATCCACATCACACTTCCGCACACATGACGGATGTGTAATGGGTACTGTCAATTGTTGCGGTCAAGGGATTCTGGGTATGTAGACTCTGTGCTCGGTGTTGTTTCGCAGGCAATCCTTCCAGCCGCCCTGTGGGAGGGATGTGTGCGTAGCACCTGCCTTACTCTCCGCTAATAATGCAAACCATACTCCGGAGAATGCTAAATGTAGGTGTGGAATGTGTACAGCCCTATACTACTGTCCAGTAGGCAATTGTCATGGATGGACACCCGTATGGCCAGGATGGCACCCACAACTGCAAACCTGGGTAAATGACATAGCCGCGGTAAGGCATAACACAGGAAATACACATAGGGACTACAGTTGACATTCCACATACAAAGCCGGACTGTCGTGCCAACACCGGCGTACACAGCACTCAGTCTGCCAGCAACAGACTGAGGAGCACCCGCTACCGTACAGCGGAACAGATGTGCGACCTGTGGAACACATAGTAATGGCACACACAACGTCAAGTAGGATATGTAAGCTATGGCATTCCCACCTATGAAGACAACATGGTTAAATGAATGCATAGGTAAGCAACATGTTCCGGTGGTGTTATATTGGAAATACAGTGACGGATATGTCCCATTGGGATGTCTGAGGTTTATATGAAGCAGTTGGTAACCAGCATCTTTGGATGTATGTCATTTGTTCACAGTACTAACTCAGCTGGTTATGTAGCACCATGTGGAATGGGTAGTCAAACAGACATCCGCGATTGGGGAACATACACCAGCAGTGAAACGCACTGGGCAGGTGGACACAGTCCAGCAACATCTAACTTGACATATGCACATCGGTGTCCATTGTAGGACCCAAAAATTCTGTTCAGAGAATGCCTGCTAGCTTCCTGCATTACTCATGTGACCTAATTGTCGTCACCACGTCACAGGTACACATAGGCACGCAAGCGTGTTCAATGTTGATGATAGCTGTCCATGAACTGCAGCACACATGCACAGAAATACCCAGGGTATCGGGTCCATTCAGCTGCGTCCACATCACACTGCAGCACACATGAAGGATGTGTAATGGGTACTGTCCACTGTTGCAGTCAAGGGAGTCTGGGTATGTAGAATCTGGCCTCGGTGTTGTTTAGCAGGCAATCCTTTGTCCGCCCGTGGGAGGGGCGTGTGCGTAACATGCGTCACTCTCCACTCATAATGCACACCATACTCCGGGCAATGCAAAATGCAGGTGTGAAATGTGTACAGCCCTATACCAGTGTATAGTAGGCAATTCACATGGATGGACAAGCGTATGACTAAGATGGCACACATAAATGCGAACCGGTGGAATTACACTGCCGTAGTAAGGCATTACACAAGTCATACACATAGGGACTACAGTTGACATTCCCCATACAAGAAACACAGACAACCAGCCGATGAAGTCCAAAGCAAAGACGAGGTACTGTAGGGACCGTCAGTGACCAACCAGAGCACACCAAGAATTAAAGGCAGTCACCATAGTCTATTGGAGCCCACGTCTGCTTCATAAGCAGACTTAGTCAGACTACATACAATGCAGTCCAACCTACTACATTTACAAGCATTAATTGGTTGGTACATTAGATGTGCTAGGTACTAATTACATGCCTTAAAGGCAGACAAGCGAACAAACCTTACTTGGGTTACACATCCCACACAGTGAGGACATCAGACATTGCTTGAAAGGTACAGTCTTCATCGGAAAATGGAAATATATGTACATATATGAAACATGAACCAACATAAAATGTTTTCCAAATGTCTGACTGTGTAAGCTACATATATATGTCCTACGGATTGTGCCAATATATTAACAGAACTGCAGACACCTAGTAATATGAATGAACCATAATATATACACATAAACCGTATGATTATGACTACTGTAAAATAGACCAACGAAATGTAAAGATTCACAATGTGCTAATGTAACATTCATTTAGAAGGTTACTTAAATAAATCAATTCAGACATCCATGTGTAAATACTAACAGAAGGCCAGCGAGGTGCTTGCCCTCACATGTACTGGGATGTCGTTCCACAGCATAGTGAGTGTCTGGGTGATGAATCCGTCCCAACAACACGTTCGATTAATGACAGTGTCAAGGTGTACGTCAGCTGCCCTTGTGGTTCTGAGGATCTACCTTATTTACGTGAAGCATAGTCATCAGATCTGGGTTCGACTTAGCCGTGCATGCCAGGCACGGGTCACCTCTGGGCAAGTGGTATGCAACTGTATACAGCTGGAATTCTTTCAGTCGGTCAGTATAACACATATACCTGAGACCCTGCATCCGTTTGTCGAAGAACTGTTGGTGCCTTTCCAGCTGCTGCAGGTGTTGGGTCAGATACATTCTGAGCGGGCATTGTACCCAATCATAGGTCTATTGAGTGATGAGTACAAGGGGACAATGACCTCCCTGATCTAGATGTGAATCCCTTCATGATGATGTGGGCAATGTGGAAGGTCTACCTAACTATGTTAGCAACATGTGTGTCTAACGAGCGGTTAACAACAACACGTGTCCCCAGATCACTGGTAACCCCTCCGTGCTCAGTGGACTGCCACCTATATGGTAGCTCGGGGTAACCTTGTTCATCGAAGGGTATGCCTATGCATTTCCTGGCATTTAGCTGTAGGACATGTCTCTGGTACCACTTATCCACATCTGTGAGGCACTCCTGAAGGATATCTGTGTCAGATGTGTGTCTGACTTTGGCATCCGGTTTGCAGTCGTATGCAAACATTGTCACCCATAACCCCCCTGTGTATGCGTGTACATTGGAAACGTAGATGCTGGAAATAGTGGACCCAGGACTGAGCCCCATGGGACATCACCTGTGACTGGCTGTGAGTATGACATGGCGCCAGCAACTATGGCCATGTGTGTTCTGTGACTTAGCCCGTTTGCAACCCATATGGCGATGTATGGATTTACATTCAAGATGGCGGGTTTATCAAGTATACCGAGGGTATTGTGTCGAAGGCCTCTGCCGGGTTGAGGTAGGCTGTATGGACTGCTTTACCCTCAGCAATGGCCTTAGTGACTGATTCTACAAAGTGAAACACGTGTAAAGGGCATGATCTGACTATGACCAAGCTAAACTGGGTTGTATCCAAAGTATGCGGGTCCCCTATGTCTTTATCTATGTGTCCCATTATGATCCATCTCCATGGCTTTGCAGATAAGGCTTGTCAAACTAATGGTATGGTAATAACCAGGGTCAGTGGAGGCACCATCTATGTTGAGTGTGACTACAGTCGCCCTGTGCTACTACTCAGGTACGTATCCTGAGGTGAGGCTAGGATTACACAGCTGTCCTAAGTGTGGGTTAAATTCCCCATAGAGTTCCTGGAGTGCACAGCTGGGACACCATGTGGACCCATGGATGCTGTGTTGACTGCCTTGGGGCTGGATGTGGGTAATGCTGGACATACCCACGGCAGACGTGCCACGTTCCCAAGTCCGATGCCCAAGGGACCACACACATAGCCGGCCTTAGGCATAGGCCAAGTAGGTAGCCGTCTAGGGTGTTGCTCTACTCGGGGCACCTTTCCAGACTCTATTTGGTGTAGGTAGACCAGGAGGGGGGTAGCGGGTGATGTATCGGTGGCAACTTCTGCCTAGGTCACCACTTACCCTAAGGCCACTCTTCCCGTGGGTAATACAGCAGTACCCACACCCAGGCAGCGGGTCATCGCTAGGGTCATTGCTAGTATGGCACATCATCTACGTAAGGAAGGAAACCATATATCCCCAGACATAATGGCACAGCATAATGCCTGTTCACCGGCCAAAGGCAGACATACGTCACCCGCGTCGGTGCGGACGTACTGCGCGAGATGTCCGTTAACAATGCCGACAATGTTTCGCTTTGTGAAACAAACTCCACAGAGACATTCAATAATAGACAACGACGGACAACCCGATGTCCTCGTGTCTGAGCTGTTCAACCTGTTACGCCATGTTAAATGTGTGTAGCACAGCGGAACCGGGCCAAACAAAGCAACGGACATGTCTGTGGCTCAGTGAAAGTCGTCACGCAATGTTAAACCCTTGTAATATTGCGACACAGGCCATACATACGGAGGGTTAGTAATGGAAGTAGGTTAGTTCGATCAGACCGTGTGCAATTAGTATAACGAGATCTACAAGGGATACACCGGCCAATGGGCGCACACGGTTAAGACTAATTGGGGGGGGGGGGCGTGACATGGTACCATGGACACGGACAAAATGTGCCCATGTGACTCATCTAACATTCGTACAGGGTCAGGGCAGCTCCGTACAGTGGGCGGCCAAGACCAAACCCAAAGCACCACAGCAACACCCTGACAATCGAAGGCCTGTATGCATATGGGATATAAGCAGCTGTCATCTGAACAGCCCTGTGGTGACGACATATGCATCCTGGGCCATGGCGAGGGAATTAGGAATGTTCAACATGCAGTACCGCACCTTTCCCAGCAGGAGAATGGATGCCTGTGACGTGCGTGTGTGCGGGGGGGATATGTAAATGTACATAGGTACCATGGGTATGCATATTAATGACAACGAACAGCTAACATGCACTGGTCACAGTGGCGTCAAGCGTGACTGCAGTCACGTTGGAATTATGACTATAGAACATATAGATGTGCGTATGCGTAAAGCGTCCATGCTGCAAAGACTGTTACATATATAAAGCTGTAAGTGCTTTCTGCACCGTCCGTCAACGGATCAGACATATGTTACCGGAATAGTCACAAGTAGCGCAAAACACGTAACCACACAGACACTGTAAACATATATAAGCGGACTACGGATATGCATGCGGCGTCGCGTAACCACAATCCGGACATGCGAGTGTCGTGCGTGTGTGATCCAGTGGAACCAGGGAAGGTTACGGATGTCTCCTCCACCGTTTACATTCATAATTGTCAAATATATGCTTAAATAGTACTTATTGATTCCATGCTTTGTTATCGTAATGCTACTATTATACACATCGATATACAATAACCTGATCAACACACTACATTCTAAGGTGCACTCTCACCAATTATCAACTATGTGTCCGGATACTGATTGTATTTACCAATATTGTATATATATTAACACATTGTTGCCGTATTATTGTTTCCATGAAGTAAGGCATGCAACACTGATATGTATATGTCACGTTATAATCAAGACTTGGAGCACTGTCCACCTAACTATGAGCAGGTTTATTGATTATTTCGCTTTAAACCGACTCTGAAGGAAGTGTATTAGTGACGGCTATGTCATGAAATCCGTACTCCGACGGTGCCCCATGTTAGTAGTTGAGAGAGCTCAGTATCCTTTCACTGTGGAGTCTATCGTATTTGACAGTGTCTGTTTCTGCCGATATATGTTCCATAATGTCGTTTATGAAGATGGGCAGGACGCAAGGTTTGCTGTATTCGCATACTGGCGCGTGGATATAGATAGGCCATGTCATACAAGCGATGGGTAGTCAAGCAGACATCCACGACTGGGGAACATACAGCGGCAGTCAATACCACTGGCCAGATGGGGACAGTCAAACACGTTCTACACTTTACAAATGCACATCGGTGTCCATTGTAGGACTCCAAAAATTCTGACTGTTTTGCCAGTATCGTCAAGATCAGCCAATCAGAGTACAAACCGTGACTACGGCACAGCTAGACATATGCACCACCAGCGTGTTTAAGGTTGATGATACCTGCCCATGACATGCAGGACATATGAACAGAGGTCCCCAGACTGCCGTGTCCATACATGTCGTCCATATCCCAGTTCCGCACATGAAGGATGTGTCATGCGTGCCGTGGGGGTTGCAGCCCTGGTATCCTGGGTATGCAAAATGGGGCTCGGTGTTGTTTGGCTGTTAATCCGTTGTTCCGCCCGTGCGAGGGCTGTGGGTACAGGTCGTGCCTTAGTCCCCAGTAAGGATGCAAAGCATCCATAGGGTAATGCTAAAGGCATGTGTGAAATGTGTTCAGCCCTACATCAGTGTCCAGTAGGCATTTCCCAAGGATGGACAAGCGTCTGCGGACAAGATGGCACCCATAATAGCAAGCCTGGTGGAATCACACAGCCGTAGTAGGGCATGACACAGGACATAAAGATGGAAACAGCAGTACATACACCCCGTAGACATCCATCCTGCCATGCGAATCCCAGCGTACACAGCAGCGAAGGTGCTATCAAGTATGTGGGGATCACCCGCCTCCACTCTGCGGAACATACCTGCGACCTGTGGAACACATATTAATGGCACACCAACAACGTCAACTAGGAAGGTCATACTATCGCTAAAATATGGAGTTCACACACATAACCGACATACTGTCATGAATAAATAGGTTCTACATGTACCGGCTGTGTTATACTGACAATACAGTGGCGGATAGTTCACAATGGTACCTGTGAGGATTATGTAAAGCAGTTGCCAACCTGCAGGACTACAGTAACACCCTATGGGTAAATTGTGGAAGGACACGGGTTACGTAGCACTACATAATATGGGTAGGCGGACAGACATCCGGGAATGGGGAACATACGGTGGCAGTCAAACCCACTGGCGAATGGACACAGTCCAACATGTCCTAAACTTTACATATGCACATCGGTGTCCATTGCAGGACCCAAAATTACTCCTTAAGTGAATGTGAGCAACATAGTGTGAACGGAAGAGGTGACAGCCGTGACTACGGCACAGGTAGATATATGCACCACAGGTGTCTTCAAGGGTGATGACAGCCGTCCATGAAATGCAGGACATATGAATAGGACTCCCCAGGCTGCTGCATCCATACACGTACTTCCACATCCCATTTCCGCACACATGAAGGGTGTGCAAGGGTACTGTCGACGGTTGCAGACATGGGATCGTGGGTATGCAAATATGGGTGTCGGTGTGGATTGGCAGATGATTCATCGTCCGCCCGATGTGCGGGGCGTGGCCATGGCATATCGTTACTCCGCAATACTAATACCGATCATCCACGGAAATGGAGAATGCAGCTGTGAAATGTTGACAGCCCGATACTAGTGTCAGTAGGCAGTTCCATGGATGGACAAGCGTCGGCCAAGATGGCACCCATAGCTGCAAACCTGGGGAATCCACAGCTGTTGCAAGGCATAACCCAGGGAATACAGATACGGTGTACAGTACACACTCCCCATTCAAAGAAAGACCGCTGGGCAGATACCGGCGTACACAACACTCCATGTGCCAGCACATCTATGGGGATCACGCTTCCATACAGTGGAACAGATGGGTCACCTGTGTAAAGATACCAATGGCACAATCTCCACATCTGCTGGGAATGACATAGGATGGTCAAACTATGGCGTTGACACCAAAGAAAGACATCCTTCGGTGAATTAGTAGGATTGATGTCAATACACCATGGCAAACACCCAATGAACAGGGAAGACTTGCTGGCACCCTATGGCCACAAACCATGTCACACATAGGTAGATGGAACAGTCAACGTAAACATTTCGTCCATGACAGGTCGCATATGGTATCCAAAGGTACTTCATAGACATGTATGCGCTATCACCCGTTGGCCCCGTGAGACTTACACATAACATGGAAGTATCCAAGCTTTAAATGTCCACCCTTACACTTCCATTTGTCACTTTCTATGCGAGCAATGGAGATGTAGCCACAGCATAGAAAGCAGAGACGTACTGCTAACGAAACACACACATGTCAACATCACAGAAAGCATACTATGAACACACGTATTACATGATATTGTACTATGAAACACAAACAAACCGGAAACCTGCAGCAAGAATAGTCCCGTAGTTCGACACAACACAAGTCTTCGTAACATTTGAACAGTTCATTAAAACATGCAGCGTTTTCGTTGTTTCCACAGCGATGTGCAGGAAATATGCTATGTCTAAGAATGTTCACAAACAACAATGTGAGTCTTAACATGATTTTAAATATCACACTGTTGATTGTGAACACTTTAACAATTCGCTTATTCAGTTGTAGAGAAAGCAACGGAAACACACACACACGGAAGGGACGGAGATGAACCTACGCCTATTTACATGAACTCAGTACAGTATGAATCATTTACACAACGCTACCGAGTTAACTGGCGTGGCGCTGTCAGAGGCATACATGTAGGCTGCTGGCGCCACCCGCAAGACAATATTTGGAAATAGCCAAGGCATGTGTTGCGGGCGTCTAAAAGCATAATCAGTCGCAGAGGCAGCTGGAAACACACACACAGAGACACACACACATGGAAGGGACGGGGGCGAACCTCGACTATCTACATGAACACACTACTGTATGAAGCATTTACAGAGCAGCTACCGAGTTTGCTAAACAGAGCGCTGTCACAGGCATACTTGTAGGCTGCTGGCGTCACCCGAAGACAATAGTTGGCAATAGCCAAGGCATGTGTTGCGGGCGTCTAAAAGCATAATCAGTCGCAGAGGCAGCTGGGAACACACACACACACACACACGGAAGGGACGGGGGCGAACCTCGACTATCTACATGAACACACTACTGTATGAAGCATTTACAGAGCAGCTACGAGTTTGCTAAACAGGCGCTGTCACAGGCATACTTGTAGTCTGCTGGCGTCACCATAAGACAATAGTTGGCAATAGCCAAGGCATGTGTTGCGGGCGTCTAAAAGCATAATCAGTCGCAGAGGCAGCTGGAAACACACACACAGAGACACACATACATGGAAGGGGCGGGGGCGAACCTCGACTATCTACATGATACACACTACTGTATGAAGCATTTACAGAAGCGCTACCGAGTTTGCTAAACAGAGCGCTGTCACAGGCATACTTGTAGGCTGCTGGCGTCACCGCAAGACAATAGTTGGCAATAGCCAAGGCATGTGTTGCGGGCGTCTAAAAGCATAATCAGTCGCAGAGGCAGCTGGAAACACACACACACACACACACACACGGAAGGGACGGGGCGAACCTATGACTATCTACATGAACACACCACTGTATGAAGCATTTACAGAGCGCTACCGAGTTTGCTAAACAGAGCGCTGTCACAGGCAAACTTGTAGGCTGCTGGCGTCACCCGCAAGACAATAGTTGGCAATAGCCAAGGCATGTGTTGCGGTGCGTCTAAAAGCATAATCAGTCGCAGAGGCAGCTGGAAACACACACACACAGAGACACACATACACGGAAGGGGCGGGGGCGAACCTACGACTATCTACATGAACACACTACTGTATGAAGCATTTACAGAACGCGCTACCGAGTTTGCTAAACAGAGCGCTGTCACAGGCATACTTGTAGGCTGCTGGCGTCACCGCAAAGACAATAGTTGGCAATAGCCAAGGCATGTGTTGCGGGCGTCTAAAAGCATAATCAGTCGCAGAGGCAGCTGGAAACACACACACACAGAGACACACACACACGGAAGGGGCGGGGGGCGAACCTACGACTATCTACATGAACACACTACTGTATGAAGCATTTACAGAACGCGCTACCGAGTTTGCTAAACAGAGCGCTGTCACAGGCATACTTGTAGGCTGCTGGCGTCACCGCAAGACAATAGTTGGCAATAGCCAAGGCATGTGTTGCGGGCGTCTAAAAGCATAATCAGTCGCAGAGGCGGCTGGAAACACACACACACACAGAGACACACACACGGAAGGGACGGGGCGAACCTACGACTATCTACATGAACACACTACTGTATGAAGCATTTACAGAACGCGCTACCGAGTTTGCTAAACAGGACGCTGTCACAGGCATACTTGTAGGCTGCTGACGTCAGCCAAGACAATAGTTGGCAATAGCCAAGGCATGTGTTGCGGAGCGTCTAAAAGCATAATCAGTCGCAGGCGCAGCAGGAAAGACACACGCACACAGAGACACACACACGGAAGGACGGGGCGAACCTCGACTATCTACATGAACACACTACTGTATGAAGCATTTACAGAGCGCTACGAGTTTGCTAAACAGAGCGCTGTCACAGGCATACTTAGGCTGCTGGCGTCAGCCGCAAGACAATAGTTGGCAATAGCCAAGGCATGTGTTGCTGGGCGTCTAAAAGCATAATCAGTCGCAGGCGCGGCTGGAAACACACACACACAGAGACACACACACCACGGAAGGGACGGGGAGCGAACCTACGACTATCTACATGAACACACTACTGTATGAAGCATTTACAGAGCAGCTACGAGTTTGCTGAACAGGCTGTCACAGGCATACTTGTAGGCTGCTGGCGTCACCGAAGACAATAGTTGGCAATAGCCAAGGCATGTGTTGCGGAGCGTCTAAAAGCATAATCAGTCGCAGAGGCAGCTGGAAACACACACACACACACACACACACACACACACACACACACACGGAAGGGACGGGGGACGAACCTACGCCTATCTACATGAACACACTACAGTATGAAGCATTTACAGAGCGCTACCGAGTTTACTGAGCAGAGCGCTGTCAGGAGGCATACCCTACGTGAGTGGTATCATTTGCAGAGGCAATCGCCCGATCGGGTGTTCGGACAGAGTGCCAGTCACGCAGTCTGTTACCAACTGAAGGTCGCCGTACACTAACACGTTAGTGCTGCAGTCGAGAATAACAAGTAACTACTGATCAGTACATCACTGCATACTGGGCATGCTCAGACACTTAGACTCGGCACAGGGCAGACATGCATACACATGTTGCGACGGCATGGGTGGCGTAATGTGGACCGTCGTGTGTGTCCAGCCACACAACAGAAACCTGGCCATGCCACAGACGTGGCCATTGCGTAGGGGATACAGGCATGCACCCGGGGTATAACTGCAGACGAGCGCGGTGTGCACTGTGCTGTGTGTCTATCTACACAGCTGCCTACTGGGCATGCTCAGACACTTAGAGTCGGCACAGATCAGACATGCATACACATGGTGCGACGGCATGGGTGGCGGAATGCGGACCATCCTGTGTGTCCGGCCACACAACAGTAACCGGTCATGCCACAGCCGTTGTTGTTGCTGCGGGGAATATGTAGGTGCAATTAACCATGTGTAGGACTGGCCTACAGTTTGTTGCATGCTACAGACAACCCTCCCAAACACAGGATACCTTCACAGATGTCCTGAGGACACTGGTGAGTGGGCATGCTCTCACAACAGCACCGTATTGGGTGACATGAACCACCCATACATAGCCTGGGAACATTACCCATGGCACAACACAGTACGCCAGCAGTCCCAGGTGTTCACACACCTGGCCACTGTTAAACAGCCATGCACCATACATACCAGGGGGGGGGATGTCTGACAGTTCTGCCCATCACGCATGGTGAGGATATGCCCCACACAGGATGTACAGCCCTCAATGGTGATGCAAGACCGTATAGTGGATCCACTGGTCATCCACTCACTGTAACCAACACCAGCATGGGGACCTCAGTGATGACCTCTCCACAGAAAACCACACACATCATATGACCGGTGTGGTACCCTACAAGTCCTCCATGCCAATGTTGAACAGAGGCCAGACCGGCAAACGCCCTACGAATGCCTTCCGCGACCACCCACATGCATGTCTGCAACAGGCAAACATGATGACATCAGGACCTTGTCCACCACAGGTAGGCACATGGTGTGGTGGACCGCAGCCACTGACTACCTGTACATCAACAGTTGGAGCTACTACATGGCAGGGCAATGACAGTACCAGGAAACCATCACCCATTCATACCGGCGTCACCATACGGCCCCACATACCATCATCCAGGTCCGCTCGTGGGAGTGGTACTGCAGAGGGCACATGAGACAACCACAGGGCCTTCCCTAACTGTGGTAAGGACATGGTTGGCACACAGACTTGCCTGGAAATGGTCCAGAATGGTACAACAGTCACTGCACCCACAGACATTGTCTGCATACCACAGGACATGTTCCATGCATACATCCCCCCCCCAACAGGGAACATATCCATCCCACCAGAGTGTATCCTCCCAAACATGTCATATGGCCTGGGTGATCCCATATCTCTATGGCGTTTGACACGTCAGCAATGGGCACCGATGGTTTCCCTGGCTGTGTGCTACCCATCCTCTTTGAGGCCCTCGGCCCACACATGCGGCCACTGTGTCATGTTAGCCTTACCATGGGCTATGTCCCCAATGGATGCCATATGGCATCTGTGGTCCCACTATGCCAGGGTAGTGCTCCTATGGACTGTCAACAGCCACACCCTATACGCTTGACAAGTGTTGTCTGCAAAGCTGTGTGGAGGTCCATACAGGTGGTCATGGTTACAGATAGCGGTGTACAGCCAATACGGAACATACCCACAACTACATAGTCAAGGCGGATCCTGCCTCCCGAACCTGCTCGTCCAGTCTGGAGTGTTCACCAAGGCCATTGATGGGGATACGTGGGTTTGCACACAGTACCATGACCTGGTGGGAGCGTTCAGAACACACTACACATGGGACCCATGGAAAGGCTCGCCAGCATACATGTGGGGACATATGTCACCCGATGCTTCTCACACAGGTTGGAGGTCACACCACACAGGGTTGGTGCTCAAGGTGCCTTGTCACACTCATATCTGGACCCAGTGGAGGCCCACAGGGCTCACTCCTGTGCCCCTGCCATATGGCATCCGACCTTCCAATGTGCATGGAATCAAAGGGGCATTGTAGGCGACAAGGTATGCAGATGACTACGCACCAGCCAACATACCCAACACCCCATGTTACACGAACATCCACCTAGGGCGTCATAGACATGGATGACTGGTGCCAGAGCCATGGCCTGCTACCAAATGCCAGAGAAGGTGCAGCCCTACCCAGTGTGAAGAACATGTTCGTCCCAATGTCACATGTAGGTGGTGCGCCATTAAAGATGGTGGACATGTTCAGGGAAACGGCTACCACACCTGTCGGCAACCTCTGTCAACACACACAATGGCAATGTGGGTGTGAAGACATTCCATTGTGGCCTCCTGGTCTGGATGGAATGGCAACCACATCAGGGTGTTCATTGTACCCCTGTACACATCACACACCAGTGCAATGACTGCGTACAATGGCACATGTGGCCTGTAGCTAACCTGACGCCTGCAGCACTCGGAAGGACCGCAAGCGTTCCACAAGGCAGGGGATGGCGGTGCTGGGACATGTGTCACAAGGTGCGGCCAAGGGGACACCGGCTGTGGATCTTCACAGCACAGCTGCTCCGTGGTGATCTGTGCCTGACATACACGGCCATGTCTGACCTGGGTGACATGGGCACATTCCACCTCCCAGGCCCCATGCAAACACGGGCACAGAAGCGACTGTCAGACACCTCAACTCAAAGATGAGTGGGACGTGCTGGGGGAACAGGGTAACGGCCAGACACCCCCTACAACACGGGAGGAGTGCCAGGCCATGTGAAGGAAAGGCCCTGACTGCCTTTGTCCAGGACTGCTAATGCCGTGTGGATGTGTGACGATTGTTATGCGCCAGTCAACCTCTGTGTGTCACTGCTAGACCAGGGACTGGGGACTGATGGATATGGCATCCCCATCCTGGGGGTGTTAGATGCCACACACAGTCATGCTAGGTCCACACATGTCGTAGGGCACATATCCTGTCACGTTCATGTGTGCCTATGTACCTATGTAGGGGTCCATGCGGATGTGGGTAACTGTGCTATGCTGATTTTGCCAGACATGCCTGTGGGTACCCCACTACACGTGGGGAACTAATTACAGTGCTCCCAGTAGGCACGTGCAAGTACACCATCAGTATCATACGGGTTAACTGCACCGACATGGTGCTACACATGTAACCACCACACATACTGTGTACACATATCAATGAATGCTGCACCTGTCCTGCATGGTATGTCTGCTGCATGATGTCCGTGCACAACACACATCACATACACACCTGTCACCAGCCATACACACACACCACAACATACACAGCACGTACTATGCGGACACAGGTATCACATACACCTCTCACTATCGTGTCCACCCTGTGCATCATAATATGTTAGCTTAACCGTGCATTGATGGTGTGGCTCACAGTTATGCGGCAGAGACTTAATCATATGCACAGGGTGATATGTGTGCCACAGGCATGGGCTGTACCAATGGATGACATCATGTGTGTGTGTAAGGGCCAGTGCATTGAGTGGGCATGACTATGTAGATTGCATGTGGGTGTGGTGGAGCCCTACAGTTGTGTCTGCTGTGTGTGGGTGTGTGTGTACACAGTTCAGTCATCTGTGATGCCTACACGGGGTATGCTTGGCAGCCCCTGACTGTACAGTGCAGGTGTTATGGCTCACTGTGTCTGCCGGCGGCGACGTGACCCGCGCCTGCCTGGGGTCGCACGCGCACGCCCGGGTGGAGGTACAGACTGTCCACTCTCCGCTGTCACATGTCCCCTGGAAAGGTGCCCAGGACGGGACCGTCCAGGGCCACCACGTGGCCTGCTCTGTCCTGGTGTGGATGGTGTAGTAGCAGCTGCAGTGCTACTGCTACCATCACTGTCTGTGTGGGCATGGGAGGTGGCACGCACACGCTGACCTGCAGCAGGTGGTGTTGCTGGCACACGCCCACGTGCCCTATGCCTCACCCCTACCTGGTGTTCCTGCACGGACTGCGCACGCTCAAGGATGGCCAAGCCTCGGTCGATAAGACCAGCCATATCGCCAATCTCCTATCCAGAACATCGGCAAGATGCTGTTGTGCATTCGCCAATGCCTGGATGCTGTCATTTAGGGTACGGATTGCGGACCTCTGCAGCCTCTGCCCTTCCTGGTTCTGCCGTTCGGCACGTGCCTGTGCCGCCATTACAGTCTGGAACATGCATCTGGTTATACCAGCTGCTGCACCCTGTACGGCAGGTGTATGTCTAGCGGTGCTCCCCCTACGGGCAGCACCTGCCACATGCCTGCGTGGCACTGCACCAGTCCTTACACTGGCAACATCGTGTGTACCCACACCTTCTGCAGCCACCACACATTCCTGCTCGGGGACAACAGGCGCTGACTGACCGACAACTATGGGCAGGGGTGTTGGGGTATGTGTCGGCATCTGAACCGTGTGCAGGGATGAAAGGGACGTATGTGTGATGTTCTCCAGTGGCACAGACTCTGCCTGTGACGACCCTGCCTGTGCCTCATGCACATGCTCATCACCACTAGTATCTGTGGGGACACTAGCATCAGATTGACCGCAGGAGGGAACGCACCTACAGCACCTGTCAATACAAAGACATACCATCGGTTACAATACAGACACACACACACACACACACACACACACACACACACACACACACACACACACACACACACACACACACACACACACACACACACACACACACACACACACACAGCATGCATGTGATAATGCAGGTGGCATGCAGCATTCACACAACACAGACCAGTGAATGCAGACCAGACATTCATAGTGGCAGTATGTACACTGCCCTGGTGGGGACAGTACAACAGGCAGGTGTCATTTAGTAGGCATGCAGTACACACATTCATGGTAGTTTGCATGCATCAGCGTGATACACCGTGTGGCCGCGGGCAAGTTGAGAGTACACATGGCTGCCAACACTATGTAATGTACACCGCAAACATGTGCGGTATCATGTGGACATGTGAAGATGGTGTCCACCGCATGCACCACATCACGATGGCTGTCATGGTGCAGTGTTATGTGTACAGTGTACAGATACAATGTATGTGTAACAGTGATGTCTGTGCAGGTACGTTTGCTGTGAGCTGTGTGCATAGCTGTACGGTGTGGCGTGCGGGCTCTGTGCCACTGCACAGTAGCAGGACACAGCTATGTGTCTGTGCGATCGCGTGACCTGGACGCATTACATTGCCATGTCTGTAAGTCAGTTCAGCTGCTCAGCAGCACATATATGGTGGACATTGGAGGCACCTGTAGTAGCTGTGGAGAGGAATTTCATGTCACTGGTGTACTACATCAGATGTCCAGGGGTCCACTACATTGATGAACCCACTATGTGTGTACAGGGTGCAATGGTGAGTACCCACTGTGGATGTGCTGTGTGGCAACATGCCTGTAGGTATCAACCATGGCCTTGTCTGTCTGACTCATTGACAATTGTGTGTGGTAGACATTGTGCACACGGCCCTGTGGTGGCCCATGTGACATACACCCATACTAGTGTGGCGTGTCACATTCACGGATATGCTGACAGTGTGTATGTCTGCTATGTTGTGCATAGGTCATATCATGGTGTGACAATGCTGCAGCCAGACATCCACGTGCATGGGACATGGCATGCGCCATGTCACAACGTGTGCACCGATGCAGGGGCATGGGTCACATTGGTAACACCTGTGCTCTGGCCAGATCACAGCTCACTCTGTGGTACTGTGTCCATACTGCACTGGCATACCAATGCATACTACACATGCAGCCATTGTGTAACACCTACACCATTGTATGCATAGCTGAATGCACGTAACACACCAATTGGTTGTGTGGTGTCATACCACGCTACGGTAGCGGGTGTATCTACTGTACATGGGTGGTGTGTATGTCGGTGGTGCGAGCTGTATACCGTGACGGGGCACACACAGGTGAGCATGTCATGCCTAGACACATGGGGAATATCAATACAGCAGAACATGCGTTTGACTGGCAACAGACTTACCTGCAACAGACCCTTGTCCTTGCGACCGCCAGACGTACCTGTAAAGGCATTACACAAAGGTATACACATTAGCCATTACTATCTCCACGGTCAGCACTGTGCATGACATCATGCATGTGTGTGTTGCATGTGCTATGCACATGTCTGCTAACACAACATAGCATACAATGGTTTGCATCTTGTGTGGCCATATACCTGGCATGTATTGCTATATCATGTGTTGTACTATGACACCCACCCACGTCGCCTATCATACAAACATGCAACACTGACTTACCATGCGGCTCCAGGCTCATAGCTCGGGAGACACCCACCTCCACGATGGACGCAAGTGGTTCTGCGTGTTGTTCCGTGGGTGTCCCCAGACTGGCCAGGAGCTCCTCCATAGCTGTGAGTGGGGGCTGTGTTGGTGGCCCACCACCTGTCCCACGTTGTTGCCTGGCGATTGCAGCGGCACGCTGTCTTGCATGCCGGATCAGGTCTGTGCAGTGCCTGCGGATTTGTTGGTAGCTGCGGTTGGTTCCGCCCACGCTGTTCACCCTCCTGCACAACTCCTCCCACATCTCCTGCCGTTCTTGTGCCTGCTGTGGCACATGGCTAAACAGGGCGTTGTAGTTACTCTGGAGGTATGGTATGATGACCTCCTCCTCCTGTCGGCTAAATGGTGGAAGCCGGGGACGTGGCATTATCTGGAAGACATAATGATGGTGGCAGGTCACATTCACACTGCTGTGCTGGCATACTGTTGGAAATACATTGCTATGACATGTACGACATCTGCACAGTGATCTGTGAAGGGCGTTGTGGCGGTGACACAGCCGATGTTGTGGCTTCACACCATTGAGCACTGGGTGTCACATCATATCTGTGTGCCACCCCATCACACTGTGCACGCACCATGTAGATGTTAGCCTGCCATGGACATGTGTACCTGGCTGCACCTATGTCCATATCAGTTGGCATATGTCCCCATGTGACGTCTGTGCTACTGTTCACCTGTACGCTGTGTATATGTCAGTACACATCACGTCTGTGTCCATTGTGAACGTCAGCAGCGGCACTGTACACATACACATGGACACCTGCACATGCATGTGTTGTGCCATGTACTTCCACACAGCACTGTACCGGTGCTGGACAACTTGCCCCAGCTCACCTGTGTTACGTATGTGATAGACATGGAGCAATGTGTAACCATGACACATTAGCAGGAAAGGCCATGCATAGCATGTACACACACATTGTGCAGAGCATCACACAGCACCTGTAACATGACAGGGTGCATCGCCACCACATTACTACTGTGTATGGTTGATAGTGAGAGTGCCTTTTGTCCATTGCACCATGTGGGACTGTGATAGCTCATGCAGCCTTGCTGGTCATCTCTGCATGATATGGCAGGGTATGCCACATACATGGCAATGGGTGTGACCCACCCAGGGGCTGGCGGTATTGGCAGGGTGGCTGTCCATTGCTTTTGTCATAGCTGTGTGAATATGGACATTCAACATGTTTATCACCATGGTGTGGACACTGTCCTCCAGCGAGGTATGCTGCACGCTGCTTGTTGAGGGTGTGTGTGGTGCATGCAGGTATCACACATCCATGCATACACTGTAGCCCTGGCAGGTGCTATGTGCTGGGATGTTGATCGACACAGTGCTGTATGTGTACACACACCGCTATCCCATGCACATGGATATCTGCCTGAACTGATGTGGGTAACACATATGTGTACATACATTGCCCGCTGCCACCCACATGTCTGCTGCTGCACTACACACCGCCATCCCTGCCTGTGTGAATGTGGTGTTGGCCTCAGCAGAGGTATCCATGTATGGGGACATGGATGTTCACATAGCAGGCCCACTGATGGTATCGTCGATCTGACCATACACATATGATGCACCCTCACACATACAACCCATTCATATTGTTGTTCACAATGGTGACACGGCTATATTGCTATGCGGAGCCATTCACAGACATACATACACAGAGGCATGCACGCCCATCTGTGTCATTGGCAGGACTATTGGTGTGGTTTGGCACCTAACGTGTTTGACTGCAGGTGGCGCAGACCTACTGTGCACATGTCTACATGGTAGGCCTGTTCTACGGTAGGCATCTGTGATGTGCTGTGCACATCTCATACCTGCACATTTGGTTGTTGTCCATTGGTCCACAGGCCAGTGGTGGGACATACAGGGATGTTGCTGAACATATGTACATGCGACCCTGTACAACTGTGACGCTAGCCTCTCAGATGCTCATGTGTCGTGGACGTGAACACCGTACACACACATGTGGTTGTGGGGCCCGTCCATACCCATCTCCACCTGTGGGTTGCTATCATCCCACACACTCCTTGTACTGTATGTTCAGGCTATGCAACTATGTGGGGCTTGTGTGCATACAATACGATACTATGTGCCTTTGCACCCATCACAGACATTGTCACACAGGTACACCGGCAGCCATACACATCGCAGATTGTTGTCAGCATGTCACATGTGGTACACACCTAACACATCTCCTGCGGGACATGGTAATCTGTATGGGCATGTCCAGTAGTGACATACCACAGCTACCCCTACATGACGGCTATGCAGGACATGTCTGTGTACATCTACTGTGACATATACACAAGCAATGCCCCCTACCTACATCACATGGTACTACCTGTGGAGTATGTGTGTCTGCATCCATGCTATGGCCATAGATGACAATTGTACATCTATATGTGCAACATACCTCAGTGGGGGTTGTCATGAGCACATGTTCCATGTGTCAATGCATTGTTTGTGTCTGTTGGGCAGTCATTGTTGTGCATGGTTTACATGGCTGACATAGTGTACTGTGTCTGATTCCAGGTACTTCATTGGGCTACCAGCATTGTACATTTCTACAGCACATTCCAGCCATCATGTAGCCAGCTTAGATGACAGTGGGAGGTGTGTCGCCATGTGCACATATGTCACACGGTACAAGGGTGACTGACACACATTGTCGGGACTGGGTTCTGACTGCTGTGGATGTGTGTACCGGTGTTGACAACCATGACTGCACCAGATGGTGTCTTCTGGATGTGTGACATTCACAACAAACACCCACATTCACATAGCAGCACATCGTCCACGACAATTGACATTCCTGCCTGAACACTGTGTACGGTATGTTTGTATGACCACTGCATATATCACTGGTGGCCACCAGCATGGCTGCCTACAACAGCAGTGTGTATCCTGTGCAAACATGGGTTACACCAGTCACACCACACCTGTGCCAGCTGGCCCTGTAGTGGGTGACAGTGCAGTTCCATTCATCATGTAACAGTATACATCGTGCACCAGTATGTTGCAGACATGTGAGCGGCTGTGCTACTCAACATATGCACACATGACACATCACCTGGTACACCGTGTCTGCCTTGCCACCTGCTATTGTGACCACCCTGTGATGACATTATGCGGCCCACATGGTCGTGGACATGTGATGGCTCAATGGTGAATTAACCGTCCAGGTGTGTGTCTAGCCAGGTGTCCAGTAGCCACTGGTCTGCATGCAGGGATAGTCTACATTGGCCTACTCTGTCACTGGGACTGTTGACTATGGTCATACTGTTGTTATGCAGGCATGTGCTGTTTGTCCAGTCTGATAGTCGTGTTGAACCACACTACCGTGGCACACATGGCGTGTGGACATCTGGCTAAGGTGTGCAGCCCACATGTACATCTTCTCATGCTATGCTGCCTGTGCAGCGGTGTCACATGTCTGTCTCTGGCAGGGCTGTCACAGGTAGGCACAGCATGCAGTGATGTGTGACAATGCTTACACCCTCCACTGTGCTGTACACTAGCACTGCACACACAGTACAGCACACATGTCATTTATCTACGGTGCCTGGGACCTGCCTCCATGCCCTAACCGGCACACCTGCCAGTCCACATTGTACACAGATCATACCTCCCAGTCACATACCTGGACTGCAACACACACAGGTGGGTGGTTCCCACACCACACCGTGATTTACACACATACTGTATTTTCCCATGACACATTGCATCATAGGTAGTCCATGTTCAGATACCCATGTTTGTGGCCACTACGCACATTGTGACACGCGACAGTGCAGACACTGTACACCACAGGTTACATGCCAGTCGGGTTGGCATGCTGTACATTGCACCTGGGACAGTTGCTACTGCTATGTATTGCCAGCAACACGACCTTCCCTAGTATGGACTCCCACGTACCCACACATGCTTGGCCATGCAGTGCATAGCTGGGTGACACATTACACGACACATACCATACCTACACTACCCTCAGCATGCACCAAACCTCCATGTGTCTGTATGCTAGGCCTACACACCTCCCCTCTGTTTGCTGAACATCCATGCTTACCATCCCTGCTAGCCACACCCTAAGCACACAACCATAGCAGCATGCATGGTACATACACACTACAGCCGGTATTACTGACATCCACTGACAGAGGTAGTTGAGGGCATGGCACCCGTCCGATGGACAGTCTATGTGCCTATGCCAACAGTGATCACAGTGCACTTCTGCTACATTTACACACTGGTAGGGACCATGCTATTCCACACTGAGACATGGTGGTGCTGGCCTTTTCACAGACGCCACAGTGGTATTCCTGTTCCATGCACACGTGCTGTATGGGCACATGTGCAGGCTGTTGCACGGTAGTTTTGTTCACCTGTGTGTTGTGTGTCACTTGACAGTCATGGTGTGTCCTGCTGGTGCATGACATACTCCACAGCTAGCTACCTACACATGACTGCCAGACATTGCAATGTGGGCCCTCACGCAGTGTGGTGGTATGTCTCTGCTGTTTGACTACATCCACATTCAATGCAGCATACCATGGTCATGCAGGCATTGACGACACAGATGTTGCTGGCATCCTGCCTGCCAATGGGGTACCTACCAACAATACACACTCTCACTCACTACAGGGTTCCAATCCTTGGCTGGACATTGTATTAACCCTGTGGACACATACATAGTACTGGCATGCACATGTTATGTCTGGGAACACAGTCCCAATGTCACCTCCAACCGCCGTAGTTGTTGTATCCCGCCAACCTGGCTGTTACATGTCTCTGCAGCAGCACACGTCAGTGACTGCTAGCCCATTCATGTAGTTGTGCACCCTGACCACCACACTACCACATCTATCACACTACACATGGATGGTACTGCATTGCACGTATGGGGCTGCATCTCTACACCCATGACTGGGCCATTCAGTATGGCACTGGGCCACATCTTGACATACATGCTTCACACACTCATTGACTACCTGCATGCCTTTCCTGGCACCCTTGTTGGGCTTCTGTGCGCCACAGCACACCACATCCCATGCTGGCCACCTGTCATATTATTGCATGGGTGGTTGGGGTGGTACAGACATGATCCGCTCTTTGCCCTTCAGCACCATTCCACTTTATGCTATTGACAGTGTACACATCCAGCATCACATCGTACCCTATGTATCGGCATGTTACGCCATGTGCCTTCTGTACAGTTCACACAGTGGTGCAGGCATATCATGCTGACTACAACATTTCAGGGACGTGTGGCATTGCACGTTCCTCAGACATGTGGCCCCTCATGCTCAGTATTTGCATACGTACACTACCTGCTGTCACACAGTACTGTACATGCCTACATATACCACTTCTACATACCTGGCAGCATTCTAGCTCATCCTACTCATGTTGCTGACACCCATACAGGTGTCAGTGTGGCAGATATATCATGTAGATATCATTGCATCAGTTACATCACACATAGTGCATACACATCACCTTTGCATACTGACAGTCATGTGGTGTGTATCACATGGATACTGTCCCTATACAGGCATATCACGTTGTACATGGTTGATGTACACACATGGGCCACATGGTGCTGTGGTTGCCATATTACACCATAGCGTGGGTACACATGTGCAGGACTACATTTCTGGACCGTATGTCTAGCTGATACCTTGGGTGCCCTTGTACCTGTGCCATACACACATGTACACGCAGGCCGTGTTACAATAACACATGTGTGGTGTACCTTACACAATGGATACAACGTTACATGTCTCAGTATAGTCATGCTGTGCTCTCTACCCAGCTCCGACAGTTTACATATGCAAATGACAGTCATGTAACACATCTGTGCTCACCTGCATGCCACTAACACAGGGGTGTAATGTACTCTGCCATGGGCCATGTTCTCCACAGTACTGATGCATGTAGTACTCCTACATGGCGTTTGCTGTGGGCAGGGGGGGAGGAGCAGTCCTGCATGTGTGCACACATGCCACATTGCTCAGCCCGGGCGTCTGTGTGACATCCACAGACTGGACACACACCATGCTGTGGGACATAGGTCCTGTGCACATTCCACAGGGGCACACTGTGTCACTAGTCATGTGATAGCTGCCTTGCTGGTAGGGTGACACAGACCCATGGTACCACCACAGCGGACGTACTGTATAGACATGACAGTTGACATCCAGTTCTGCCGTTCAGTGGACACTACCATGGGGGGGGGTGTCAGTACTGTGTACATTGCACATGTGTTTACACACGGCCCTGCTGGACATCATTGTGGCACACATTGCACCTGCTATGGAACGTTTGGACATGGTCACTTGCTGTTACCTCCATTTCGGGTACCTATTCTGCTACTACATTGTCCCATATGTGCAGGCCATACATATCTTGTGTATGTACATCGCTCCATCATGCATGCTATGCCTGTGATACTGTCTATGATTTGTGAACATATCCATCATGCCAGCTTTGCATTACACATAATTGACATAGTCGCCCCTGCGTGGGATAGGTGCACGTCGTGCGCACATTCCGTATGACATCGACGGTATATGCCCATGCACATGTGTGCTGTGACACTATACATAAATGTCCTATCCCCTGCTGTGGCACTTCAGTGTTGGATATCCACTGCCAGCATCAGCGTGGGTGGTGGCATTGTTCTGTGTTTGCAACCCCTATGGCAGACCTGGGGTAGGGTTACCACCTGTGCCACTTTGCAAGGGACAGTCCCTCCTTGGGCAGTTGTGTCCTGACAATATTTATCACAAATGGCAAATGTCCTGAGATTGTGGGACATCACTATATCCCATTCTTATGTAAGAGTTGCATAACATACTTATTTATGTATGTACATTCCTAACTGTTACAAGACACACAATAAGCAACTGAACTGCTACAAGACTACACTTTTCTTTATGCAAAAGAGTAGAGTTCTAACCGTTGTACTGACCATGGGTATGTGTCCACCTGTAACATCTGAAGTGTGTCCCGACGATTTCCCACTTTGGCCTTTTGAAAGGGTGGCAAGCCGGCCCTGGGGTTATCCCGGTGTTTACATGTTGTCCCACTGCTGTGCACACGTTGTCCACAGTTGTTGGTATGCTGCGTTTAGCATTACATATCCAACCTTCGCCTCTCTCTGCCTGATGGACAGGTATCTTTACCTACACACACTGTTCACATACTGTACAGATTCGTCATACGTATCGTGCGTTACACACCAGTACATGTCATGGGTTCGACATACCTTTCCGGCCTTTTGTTCTGAGTTCGTCTCTATTCCCTTGTTTCTCTTTCTCTAGTTTGTATGAGTTCGGTATGAACATACGGTTTGAATATCCAGGGAGTCTTCCTTATATTCGTCGTCGCCTGATGCATGTGGGTTAATCAGGCCAATAGCTGTTCCTCGGTGTGTACTTATGCGCATATCAGCGGTGATCCCCCTTCCTTTCGTTCGTTACGCGTCGGCACTAGGCCATGGTTCTTTCCTCGTGTGGCCGTTGGTTATTTGCAATACCTTCATGAGGATGGTATGTATTGTATCATGTTTGTGTGACTGCATCCGCTATGTGTGGTGTCGGGTACATTTCGCTGTGGTGTTAGCCGTGGATTTTGTGTGTTGGGTATGGTATTGTGTTCGACATGTGGGTCCCCGTGTCCTGGCGGCGTCTGTCGATGGCGTTGTGCATTCAAATGTGTTACATGGCTGTTATTTTCCTGTACATAGCGAATGCATGGATGCATGAGCCGCTGCTAGTGTTTCCCAGGAGCTTGTTGTGGGTATGCCGCTGTCATTCACTGCCTGTATGTGTTTGCTACGGTTTTAGCTGTTATCCCTTTGATATGTGCAATGGGGTATATCTGCGGATGTGGGTGACGGTACGGGTGTGAGTCTTGCATTTATATATACGAGATATGCTTGTGTGTGTTCTCCATCCCTGCTTGGGGGGCTGGGGGTTACCTGTCTGTTGTTCGGGAATGTTTGTTTTGTTGATGTCGTCTGCTGTCGGTATCGCCTGTATGTGTGCTTCCTGCACGTATTCCTCCTTCACATCGGTTATATATCTGCGGATGTTCGTCCGTGCCTACCATCCATTTGCATTTTGTCGCTGATAGTTACGGTGATTGTGGTCCTATACTTGGGGCGGACTGTATGCTACCGGTAGCCTCCTATTCGTGTGCCGCTTGCTTACGTCACGGTCGTGGAACACACCGCGGTATTTACCGGACCGTAAGTGTTCACGATCGGTGCCGGGATGGCACATTCGTATTTTCGCCGTACATGCCTGATGCTGTGTAACGTTGCCGACGGACCGTGTGGAGTCTACGTTATGGCCGCCATACCTACGGTCGTGGTTTGTACATGCGTCCTTTGCATCTCCTGTTTGCTATGGCCCTGTGGTACACTTTGGGACATTTGCGCTGCATCATTTTACGCCGCCACGTGCATAGCCACTGAGGAGATGTCAGTACTACTTTGTGGGTACTGCTGTACATACGCCTATGGTTCCTGTACTGTATGCCTACGCCTGTTATTACACTCCGCCTGTGACATGTCACCTTCATACACAGTTTACACTGGCACACACATTACACACACACAGCGGAACACACGACAACCTCACCTCACACATACACATATTGCCGCCATGGCTGTCAACCTTCTATTTCGGAGTGGGAACACACACAGTAGTAATGTGAAACACATGGGCATAATGTGGAACACATAGTAATGGCATAGTGACAACTTCAGCTAAGTAGGTCATAGGTTGATTATGATATGCTGATTTACTTACAGTGAAGAACCTTTACTAACTTACTATGAGTACATTCTATTTACCAGGATGTCATTTATATACATTCCTAACAATGGATGTTTGAGGGACATTTTCAATGTGGAACTTGGAGGAACTGCGAGGAACATGAACTGTTTTACACCCCAAATGAGGTACGTTCCTCATAATGTCGTACACTTCACTGGTATGCTTTCCGCTTTCGCACCGACGGTTGAACACAATACCTACGTTGGCCGCATCGCCGGTGGCGGCGTGTATCTCCGCACTCATGTCCTATGGATATGACACGCACATATGTAGGGTTGCCACCTTTTCAAATGGCCAAAGTGGGACATTTTTAGTAGAAACGTCAGATTTTGCATGCCAACACATACCCACGGCCAGTACAAAGGACAGCGATTCACTTTTTGACGGAATACAAAGCTGTAGCATTACAGTTGCTTATTCTGTTTATTATCATATTTAGATGTTTCTTCTACAAAATAACTGTTTTCTGCAACTAATAAAGTAATTATGGGAAATGGTTTTGTCCTACAATCTCAGGACATTTGCCATTTTGTCAATGTTTTGCAGGACACAACTGCCCAAAGGTGGACTGTCCCTCTGGCGTGGGACAGGTGGTGACCCTACACATATCCCGTTACTGTACCGTGGACTGGTGACCATCCCGACACGCGGATATGTATTGATGCAGGTTAACATTTCCATGGCTGGCGTTACCTGCCCTGCCCACCCTCCAGGATGATCGGGTTGTCGGTCACTATGTTTAATATGTGGTGATTTGCGTCTTACTTATCTGTGAACTTGCGTCCCTGGGTTCCATATTACCCTGTTGTACTTTCTATCTGTGTATGCGTACATATATTTCTACATGTGTACTGATATGTATTTCCGTATCTGTGTATGCACATGCGTACATGTGTGGTCGACTTGCGGCGATAGTGGCAGCATATGGCTCCGCCGTGTGGTCTTGAACCGGCGTGCGTTGAGGTGTTGGCGTTCCATGCTCTGCTGGCTATTGGGTGTGCAGTGTTTGGCGGTGCCTTTGTTGGAGTCACACATACGTCCGCACATACGGTACACATTACGGGCGGACATGTTTGTGTGGCGTCCATTTTACTGTGTGTGCAGGTCAGGAGGTGTCAGTCCATGGGGCCTACACTGTCAAAGTATGTGCTATCGTTCCCTCTTTGCCAGGGCGTAGGCATATTGGGTGCGCCTCTGTCTACCTACTGGGGCTGGCTCAGTGTGTCCGTGGCGCCGCGCCCTGTGCCTTTGCTTGCCCTGGCAGTTGTGGCGGGCTTGGTGGCCCTCCGGCATTATGTCCCTGCAGCAGCTGTTTCCGCAGAATCATATTGTGTAGCATACAACATACTATGAATATGTGGGCACTTGTGCCTGGAGAGTACTGCAAGGCTCCACCGGATGTATCCAAGCACCGGAACCGTGATTTCAAGATCCTGAACACACGCTCTATGATTATTCTCGTTTGTGCGTGTGCCTCATTATGGCGTTCTTGCATGTGTGTGTGTGCATTTCTGATGGGTGTCATCAACCATGGCTCCAGTGCGTAGCCAGCATCCCCCACAAGGTGACCTTGTGTGATGTCCCCACTGGCGAATACCTGATACAGCTGTGAGGCATGCCAGATATGGGAGTCGTGGTAGCTTCCAGGGCTGCCAGCACACACATCCATGATAATGCCCTGCGCATTGCACACGACCTGGCAATTGATGGAGGGGTATCCCTTGCGGTTTATGTAGCGTCTACCCTGCTCCCCAGGTGGTGACTTGATTTCTATGTGCGTACAGTCTATCGCACCCAGGACCTCCCGGTATTGTGCCACACGGTGGAAGCGGCGCATATTGCTAGCCAACTCCTCCTGAGATGTGGGGAACTTTATGTGCTCATGGGCATGTGGTAACATGGCATCCAGGAACTGGTGTAGTACCCTGGATGCTGATGCCTGTGAGATGCCCATTATGTCCCGGTGGGCCTTTGAAAGGTACCTGTAGCCAGTATTCGCAAGCTCACACATACCTTTGTGTCCACTGGGATGGGCTCCCCTCTGTTGTCTCTTGTTCTCAGGCGGCCGGCACAGCTCCACTATTTGCTGTAACGTGTCCCTGTCCACCCTGTAGCGCTCTACTATCTCCAGGTCTCGCAGCCCCTGGTAGGTCACCCTTGGTCTGAACACTCTCCTTCTCCTGTGAGGCCTACGGTCGTTGTCGGCACCACCCTCCGCAACTCCGTCTGTCTCTGCCACATACCTATGCATCACGGCCATGGCGGCACCCAGCATATACATGTTAAAAGTTCCCGTCTGTATACACCCTACAGTGCGGCGTTTGGGAAATCGCGTTGTGTGTTGGTCGCAGTCACATTTATTACTGTTGTGCTGTATATCCGGTGAAGTCATTGGGTGTGTCTGTGCCCCTATCCATGGATTATTTCCGTGGTTTTACGCTTGCAGCTGCAACGGTACTGCCTGTAGTGTTACATTACAGTTGCCTGCATTGCCTTCGCCTGGCATCTTACATTACTGCATCCTGCAGGCACATGGCATATGATGCATTTTATCTTCAGCCGCAGTTATGCTACCTCTGTACTTGGCTGTGCTATTTCGGTTCTTTGCTCTTTGCATTTCTACTACATCCCCTATTATCTTTGCTCTCATATGCCTCCCCTTTCCCGTTCTGCAGGAGTCTGCATGCAGACTTATCAGCTGCCGGCGTTTGCCCTTCCTGCATTGATTGGTGTTAATTGCTCGTTACGGATACATTTACACTGCTTCCGCATTTCCTCGTATTCTCCGCATTACCTTCCTATATCCCTGGTTGTTGCCGGTGAGGCCGTCACATGACTGGTTTCGGGAACGTAGTCATCCTCGTGCACATGCATTTGTACGCGCATTCTGTACTGTCAGCGCATCTATTTCCTAACACGCCAGTCCTGATGCTGTGATGTGCATTGTACAGCCCAGATTTGCTGTGCTTCAATATCCTTCCTCCTACAGTGGCACACCCTGTGTGGTTGACATGTATCTCATGTAGGCCACTCCTCGGTGTCGTACCGCTCGCCGTTTGCTCCATCCTTACGCTGGCGCCCGTTTTGCGATTCACTATTATCTGCCTCATTTGCATGGAATTGACTACTAATACCTGGTTACGGCGCGGACACCGCCTCCACTCCTTGACAACCATTGCGCTGGGGTTGCAGCTTTACATACATACTATGGTGTGTGGTGGCTGTGCAGCTGATTTGTGTTCTAATGCTCTTTTCGGACATTATCATATTATTTCATTGCTTTACAACTTCTGTGCACACATCCCGGGGTCTGCTGTTCTTTCTACGTCGTGCCATTTATGTCATTTTTTACATTTTGTGCATATTTTCTTTGGACATTCTCGGTGCCTTTCCACATTGGCATATTGCACCTATATGATACCTGACTTTGACAGCCTTCCGTTACTCCTCCGGTATGTTTGGGTAAATGTAAACCGTTTTTTTTGGTTTACATTGCCGTGCTACCTTACGCCCTGCGCCACTTCGTGGATCGCTATTTGCCCTCATTTGCATGGTGCAATACCACACACAGTGTGTTTTGCATACCTACGCTGGGGGCGGGGACGGTCCGGCGCACGCCGGTAGTGCACGTGGAATTCATTCATACCTGAATCGCTAAGCAGCCATATTTGGCGTTATAACGCCGACGCTATGCTGGCGCCTGGCGCAAGGTTCATGAATCCCGGGGTTTAAATGACTAGTGACCTGAAAAATAAAGGAAACCAAACACAAAACAGATTTTTCCTGACAGGGAGGAACTGCAGATAAAACCTTCTTCATATTTTCAGTTATTCACAATAAACTTATGAGCCTGACAACTCAAAATTATAAAAAAAAAAAGTTGTAGAACAACCACTTTTTCCCAGACTTAAAAAAAATGTTTTACCATATCTGTCAAAAGGGGAAGATTTTAGTTAAAATGTTTGGCAGCAGCTGTATTAACTAAAGTTATAGCTGCTGGGTGATGTTTGGGAAGAGTGCTTTAAAACGTAAGAGTGAGGAACGTTATACATTCTCTTTGCCTTTTTTAGGGGCAGTAGGCTAACTATCAGGAAAATTGCAGGCAGTGACACACCTCCTCCAGAGCTGACAGAACTGGGGAAATGTGTAAAGGATCTGGAAACTCCTTCTGTAACAGCTGATAGTACCTTCTGGGGTCTGAAAAACCTCACTGTTCTACCACTGAATACACTTGCACATTCTGGAAACTGTCTCTGAGAAAGAGAATCATTGCTAGGGAGATTCAGGTAACATGCTCTCCACTGAGTCTGAATCAGAATTCTGAGGGGGAAAAACTGCATCTGTTCAAGAACATTCCTCTCTGGATTTAATTTCTTGAATCTCTTCAAGAAAAGGGGAATCACTTTTTCTTTTACCAGAAACCACCTGATAAGAAAGTTCAAGAGCTTGTACAGGACCTTGAGCGAGACTTAATAAACTACTCCTGTCCAGTGAAACTAGTTTCTTTTTGACAGGAAAATTAAAGCAAACAACTTTTTAATGGCAACAATAGCTTTCTCAGACATGGGCACAACATTCTGGTTAAGCAGGAGCATTTTTCCTGCCCCTTCTTCACAACACCAACACATGTGGTTCTCCCTTGCCCACTAAGGAGAGCCCAATAGCTGCAGAGGACATTACTAATCCCCAGCCCATAGTGGCTGTATTGGTCACAGAGAGAGAGGGAGAGAGAGGATCTAAGGAAAAAGGAGACTGGTTTGAGGAACCAGTTGGCCACAGCAGAGTTTTTCACCTCCATCTGAGGCAAATTAACAGTCTGCTGTGGTGGCAAGCACCTTTATTGAATTATTGCTTAAGACATAGGCAAAGTTAAAAGAAAACATATCAGTTAGAGTTAAATAGGAGACAAGAAAAGTCATGTGATCGCAGCCAGCTGATCAAATGACAACAACACATAAAATCACAAACAGGTTATTTAAAAAAACAAAAAAAAAATTTAAAATTAACATAGGGAACACATATAAAGAATAAAGGACACATAAAAATATAAAATATAAGGGACACGTAAAAAATGTAATACTGCTGTTACCTTAAAGCCCATTGTATTGAGGTTACAGCAGAGTAAATTTTGATTGTAAAATTTTTTACGTGTCCCTTATATTTTATATTTTTATGTGTCCTTTATTCTTTATATGTGTTCCTTATGTTAATTTGAAATTTTTATTTATTTATTTTAAAATAACCTGTTTGTGATTTTATTGTCATTTGATCGGCTGGCTGCGATCACATGACTTTTCTTGGCTCCTATTTAACTCTAACCGATATCTTTTTGACTTTGTATTTAGCATTGAGGAAGGGTGTAGACCCGAAAGCTTTGCTGCTGCTTTTTGTATTAAAATTCTTTTCTCAACGTGGTTGTATTTTACTGTTGCTTTTTGTTCTCAGTATTACAGTGGGTGCTTGCTTTGGATAAAGTTAAAAGAAAACAAACCATGTGAGTAACTTCCACTAGCTAAGAATTGTGAGTAATGATCTTTGAGATGTAACAAAGTATTTATTGACAATTCAGATAAGTGTCTTGCCTGAGCAGCTCTAAACACTCCATAATATTCTTTCTTTTTGGTCAAAACCACCATAACTCCCACGCACTGATGTATTATAATCACTTGAAGTTGCTGCTTCACAATACAAAAAGAGCTGGTTTCCTGATGGGATGAAAATAGGAAAAATAAACACCATGTAGGGTGGCCTCCGAAAGACATGCGTAAATGGGCGTATCTTCGCTGAAGGTTGGGCGTCGGGCTGGCAACTCGGCACCATAAAAATCTACTGCCAATCATTAGCGGATCGGAGTTCTGCTGTGGCGACCCCTAACCGGGAAAAGCCAAAAAGACAAACATGGAGGGTATTCATATGGTTTAAAAACAGTTTAATATTATACCACAAAACACTGAGCGCTTTCATCTCCCATAAGAGACTTCATCAGAATAATTACAAACCAACACCAAGGCATTACATATTTTCTAAAAACAATTTTAATTGGCTGTAGTTAATAAATCAATTAAACCTGTTATTTTTATATTTTTTTCTCTTAAAGAACCCAGGTATATGAGACAGTTAGCACATAGAAAACTTGAATCTTGTTACAAATAAGGCACACGCATAATTTGTGTATGTGCATGCATACCAGACAATATTGTAATTGTAAGTGATGGTTGAATAACCTGTAATTTAGTATTTTTAGTACTTAACACAGGATCGATAGACACATTGTCGTTTAACCCGGGGGGGGGGATTAATTGCACCAAGTCTAAGTTGCCACTTCATTTCACTCACTTTTAAAAAGTTTTTCCATTCCCCCCCTTCTTGGGTCCAACCTATATTTTTTTCCAGAATACCAAAGCAAAGCTTCTTGAATCCTTGACATATGATAGAATGTTTGAATAGACCACTATTTTTATTTTTGGTGGCAATGTTGTGTGTGTTTTCATATATACATATCTTTAAGGCATGCTCAGTCTTGACAACATAAAATACTAAACATTCAGCGCAGTAAGCAAGATATACCACTCCTAAGAAGGCGCAATCGCCATCCTGAAATGTTATCCTGCTATTCATAGTATTACCTAATGTTAACGTCTGATTCCTAATGATGTAAGTACACTGTTTACAACAGCCACATCTCATAGTTTCTTTAACTGCCTTTGGAATTGTACCATATTTTACTCCATTAATCTTTTGAAATTAGGTGCTCTTTTAGTAATAAAGGTGGGTTCATTCTCTACCAACTAATGTATTTCAGAATTAGTCTTAAAGATGCACCAATTTCTTTTAGACATGTCTTTGATCTCCCTGGAGAGCTGGTTATGTTCTATAACCAAGGCACTTTCATATTTATGTTCTGTATTGTTGGTATATGCGGTGAGTCCCATGCCTAAATGTGGTTTATTTCTGTCCCCCCACTCATTATACACTTCTAATAACAAGGTATCCAGAATATGATCAGGGTACCCCCTTGCTGAAAACATTTCCCTTAACTTTGCTAACTCAAGCCACATGTCATCCCTCAGGGAGGTCATGCGTGCCACCCTAATGGTTTGTCCCTTCACTAAGCTCTTTTTCTGCCAAATAGGGTGGCTGCTGGTGGAATGTAGATAGGCATTGCAAAAAGCTTCTTTCCTAAAATGTTGGCCTTGAAATCATTAGATGTAAGGGAAATGAGGGTTTCCAAATAACTTCAAGAGTATGTAAAATTAAAAAACTCTGTATTGTTATTCAAGTATCCTACAAAGTTGTAGATTTCATGTACTTCATCTTCCCATAAAATAGATAGGTTGTCCAAAAACATATATATAAATGTATGTTTTTGGTGAAAGATCTTTTAAATACAAACTGATGTTCCCAGTCTAGCGATACCAAATTTGCAAAAGCAGGGGCACACAGTGCCCCCATTGCCACTCCTCTTGTTTTCTGAAACACTCCTCCTCAAAATAAATGTAATTATGTTCTAAGACAATTAATTCCATGACCAAATTAATTCTTTCTTTGGGAGGGTAGACCATTTTTTAAACTCAAGTGCAAATATTCTAGACCTTTATTCCTGGGAATGACAGTGAACAGGTCTTTGACATCAGTTTTTACAAATACAAGATTTTCCTTCCACATATGTTCTTTTAGATTCATAGGTTCATAGGTGTGTACTAGGCTAATGGCCCTGGAGCCTATATAAGCCTAGCCCAAGAAGATTCCCTGGCATCATGCCACCCAAAGTTAGCTCCCAGTGCCCGTATCAAGCAAGGCCACTGAATAAGATGTCCTAAGAATTTGCACAGAAATGCATTTGTTGAGTACTAGTTGCTGAATTTTACACTGCCAGATTTAACTCCAAAAAAGAATATTGCAATAAAATGAATAATTAATATTCTCCCTGAATAGATGTGAATACCTGTCAGCATTTTAGTGCAAGAAATCTGGACAAAGCCAAATAATGGGAGGGGGACAAAAAAACAAAAGTAGGGACCAATTGTAAATATTGTTGTTATAAACTTAAAAAGTTGCTAGAATAACAGGATTTGTTAGCATATATTTTACGAAGGAAGTGAAGTCTGAAATTCAAATGCATGCCATTATTTACAGATTTCAGTCCTCAATGTTTTGCCAGAAAACCACAAATTTTGAGGAACAGACCAAAAAAACATGAGGCAAAAATCTGGATATTCTGCAAAAATCTGTACAGTTGAGTGGTGTGCATGCTTTACAATTTAAAAAAAAAATGTTTTCTGATGCAACCTCCCTTATGTAGGAGTCTGATTCTTAACCCTCTATATACTCATCCCATGGACACACGTATTCACACACTTGTGCACATTCACATATACACATCCATATGCACAATCGTATATACAAAATCACACACTCCCATACATGCACTCATGCACACTCACATATACACATGTACTCTTGCACAGTCATACACGTAATCACACACTCACATATAAGCACTTGTCCATACTCGCATACATGTACTCATACACAGTCACATACATGCAGTTGCAAACACTCGCACACTTGCAGACAACCAGATACATACATCCACAAACACGCACACTTTCTCTTCCTCTGGTGTTCCTTTTCTGAGGCATAACATTTTTTATTAAAAAAAAATTGTGAGCCAGGAGCTGGGGGAACAGTTCATGACTTATTTAAAATATGGGATGGTGCTTGCCCCCCTCGGCTTATGGTTCTGGTGACCTTGAGAATAGACCAGTTAAAGGAGCTTAGAATTCTGTTAAATGTATCAGGGTTAAAATTAGTGAGGTTACAGTAAGTTCTACTAAGCGTTGGAATAAATCAGGAAGCAACTGTGGTTACAGTGTTGTATCTCATGGCACCATACCTGGGATTACCTTTGAATTCCTGAGTCAGTGCTTCATATTTACTGTTCAATAATCTGCTTTCTATTTATATTAACTTTTTCCCTAGCTTTTGATATACTGCACATAACCAGGAATCATGACCAAGTTAGTAAGCACACTTCTATCGATTTATCTATAATCAGTATTCATATGTATTAGTGAACATTTGTAAAAGATTCCATTAGTATTAGGGGGCATTTGTAAAATACATGATTAAAAAATTCCATACCTTGTGTTCTTAATGGTGGATACATCTTTGTTTAGTGTTGAAAAATGCTGTCTTAACATGTGGATAGTTTTGATGAACAGAATGATATTAATCTACAATAAAAAAAATAGGCATGTGAATAATCCTTGAATTATGGAATAAAATATTTTACAAAAATCATGATCCCTTTTAACTAGTGCCATATTATGTGCAATAATAAACTATGCATACTTACAGGTATCATTTCTTGTGATTTTTCCCATTTTGCCAAACTGAAAGCATGTACTTAAATTATAGTTGTTAGCCTCGGGTTCCTATCATGAAATCGAACAATACGAACGCCGAATACCGGAAGGCCGAACTTGGTAGTTCGAAAGTTGAGAATGTTGAAGCTGCAGAAACCTGAATTCTTTCCCAGGGAAAGAATTTGATTGGTCTTTTCTGCGGCTTTGGCATTTTGAGACCGGGTCAAGGTAAGTGTACGAATGGGTAGTGATGGACGTTAGGGTTAGGGCGAGGGTCAGGTAAGTGTGCAATAGTGATGGACTTTAGGGTTAGGGCCTGGGTCGGGGAAGTGTGCGGTAATGACGGACTTTAGGGTTAGAGCGTGGGCCAGGTAAGTGTGCGGTAGTGAAGGACATTAAGGTTAGGACTGGGTTAAGGATAGTGCATAGATAGTGGTGTATGTTAGGTTTAGTGTAGGTTTTGAAGGTGTTTGGTTTGATTGTGTTATGTGTGTTTTTTTCAGAACAGCGAATTATTTCCCTGTGAAAAAATTCACTATTTTGCAGTTTCAATGTTATCCGAAATCGATCTTCCAAGTTCGAACTTATGATGTTCGACATTTTGGAAGTTCAATTTCGTGATATAGACCCGTTAGCCTCATAATTTTACAAAGTCACTCCAACTCTGTGTGCACCTGCACATACAATATCATTGCTTCATTCTGCCTAAAAAATACTTAATCACTTTCAAGAATTATGCAGAACAAAAATAAATAGTTGCTTCATTATGAATTTGATTTATGACCAGTTAATAAGAGCTAAATATTTAAACTCTTCTATTATAACCATGGGTGTGATTCCATAAAATCTGGGGTAGCATTGCAGAGAGCTTCTGGTGACCTTGATAGTAATTTTCATGTCTGCCCCTAATATGGCATCCATAGTATTCCATAGACTTTCCACCACTATGTCAATGCTACAGATCTGTAGTAGTACATCTAATTTGTGCTCTGCCAACAAAAGTTAACAAGATTTGGAAATATTCTATTTAATAAAATTCCATTACCTATTCTTTGCTTACTCCAGTGATTGCTGACCACATCTTGCAACTGTCAAGAGTCCACAAAGTTGGCCATCTCTACATTGCCACTTGTATGTTGGCCATATTGCTGCATGCATGCATGTAGTCGCATAATTTGGCATTGTGCTACATTAATACAGTTTGACCTTCTTTAATAAACAAGGTTCAAGACATTCTCAGTGTACGAAGAAGACATCTCACAAAACAATACTAGGTATACACAGGATCGTAGGGTCATAGGAGGTAACTAGGCTAAAGGCCTTGGGGCCCTTATAAGCCTAGCCAAGAGTTTATTCCCAAAAAAAAGAAACCTCAGTCAGCACCTGTTTCCCCTGTCAATGAGGAACACAGGTGGAACCCCTGGGACAAATTTACGTTTTCCCATCCATTCATCAAGGTTGTGCTTGAGGGTCAGCGAGATACTTTGACATGTATGGGAAGTATATTCCAGACATGGGGCAGCCTCTGGGAGACAAACCTGTCTCTCCAGCAGGTTTGTTTTGATGTTGTATATTAGATTTAGGTCTTTCAAGTGGGTAATGCACGAGGAGTTAGACTTACGGATATGAGGATCTCTAGTAGGGCAGGGTCCAATATTCCTTGTAGGCGAGACACAGATCACCTCTGAGCAAATCTGTACAATACAAAGTATTTATTAATTTATTTATTTTCAGTTTGTTTGCCAGGATGGTCCATTGGGCCATGAGGAGCCTGTTTTTAATGGAGTCCTGGGGAGAAAAGCTCCAGTAAAATATACAAATACAAGTTAATTAAAAGAATGTTATAACAATAGATGGTACAGCAGCACATGTAAGAAATGGCATTAGTGAAATACAAGAGCAGGCATTCTTTAAAAAAAAAATACAAGTTTTATACAATCCTATACAAAATCTGTTAATTCCAAAAGATGCTTGTTAGAGTTAAAAAAAAAAACATAAGAGGAAGTTTGCAGATGTACTGGATCCTGGGGAGTAGCTTAAGTTGGTGGACTTTATGCAGGATGGGAACAGGAGCATTCTCATTGAGATGTTAGGTGGGAGTGGAGTAACGTTTTGAAGGAAGAGAGGCTGCGAGTGGTACGGATTAGTGGAGGGAGAGAATTCCACAGGTGAGCTAGAGAGAAGGACAGAAGATGTTTTCCTGGTGGACAGGAAGGTTTGTGTAGTTCAATCAGATTTTGGGAGTTGGATCTTAGGGATCTATTGGGTAGATGCATTTTAAAGGTGGTGGCAAGGGAGGGGCAGAGAGAGGGGCTAAATATAAGTCTGTGTGCTTGGGTTAATTGAATATAGGTGAGGTAGTTGGGTAGCTCTAGCCAATTAAGTTTGTGAAGGGCAGTGCAATGGTTAGTAGAAGATCTATGGCCTGTTGCAAATTTAGAAATTATATTGTGACAGGAGTACAGTGATAGTGATTTGAGCCTATCCACATAGGACAGGTGTTGTAGGCCATGGATTCTCTTTGTGAATTATTTCTGTGGCCTTTCCAGTTGGTGCAAGTGTTTTGAGAGGTACATACCAAACTGGGTGTTATACTCAATTATTGGTCTAATGAGGAAGGAGTACAGAGAGCTAATAACCTCCTTTTTTCTGGATGCAATCCCTTTATGTATGAGATGAACCAAGTAAAAGTTTTTTCTGACCACTACCACTACATGATGGTTGAATGTGAGATTGTTGTCAACCTGAATATCCAGTTTTTTCACCACAGGTTGTGTGCTTAGGTGGTTGCCGTTGATGTGGTAATCACTAGGGGCTGTGTTTTTGCCAAATGGTATGATAATACCTTTTTTGCATTTAACTTAAGGCCATGACTTTGGCACCAGTCATTTGTTGCTGTGAGACCCTCTTGCAGTTTGTTGACATCATTTGGGGAGTCAATGACAGCACCCAACTTACAGTCATCCACAAACTTCGTCTGTCACAGGCCTTTCGTCTTTGCCTGGACTTCTGAGAAGCAGGTGCCAAAAACTAGGGGACCCAGGACATATCCCTGGGGAACGCCACAAATGACAGGTCTGCTATCAGAGGTGGAGGTGCCTATTTTGACCTTGTGGATCCTATCGGTGAGCCAGTTGGCCACCCACCTGATGAGACAGGGATTTACTCCAAGCTGATTTAGTTTTTTGATGATGCCTGAGTAGGGGATTGTGTCAAAGGCCTTGGCAAAGTCAAGGTAAGCTGTATGTACTAACCTTCCCTCATCTTGGGCCTTGGTGACAGTCTCAAAGACATTAACCATGTTCAACAGGCAAGATCTACCTTTGGTGAATCCGAACTGGGTGGGGTCAATTGCTTGGAGACTGCCTATGTCCTTGTTTATGAGAACCATAATGATACACCCCATGGCTTTACAGATCAGACTTGTCAAGCTAATGGGGCAATAGTTACTAGGGTCAGTAGTGGCACCATCTTTGTGCAAGGGGATGACAATGGCAGTTCTCCACTCTGCTGGAATGAAGCCTGTACCTAGGCTGTGGTTAAATAGGGTGCTCAATGGCGAAGCTAGTTCTTGCTGGAGATGGTCAGAATACAGCTTGGGATACTATCAGGTCCCATGGAAACTGTGTTCTTTGCCTTGGATAGGGCCTTTAACACTTGATCTATGGAGATGTGAAGTGTGGGACAAGTACTGGGGATGTTGAATGGCCCTTTGGGGGGGTATGGGGGTGAAGGTTGCACTGAACCTATCTGCTAGCAGGTTGGCTAAGTCAACAGGATCAGTGTAAGTGGTACCATTAAGTACTAATTTGGAACAAACATAGGCTTTACCATGGAGGTTCCTGACATAACTGAAGAAGGCTTTGTGGTTTACCTTTGTTTCAGAGGCTATTTTCAATTCATAATTTGCTTTGGAGGTTTTCACTAGTGATTTAATTTTGTTGTTGAGGCTGAGGAGGGATTTTTTTCCTGTTCCTTTTTACCCTTAGACAATAGTTTCTTCCTTTTGTTGTAAAGATTGTTGATAGAGGATGTCCACCAGACAGGTTTGTGTTTCCTTGAGGAGCAGGTTTTAGTTATGTTGGGTATGGCTGAGTCCATGCAGTTGTACAGGTGCTTGTATACTGCATTGGTGTACTGTTCAGCATAGTTGTCTACATCCTCTGAGGGGGTGGTAGTGTAAAGTTACTGATACCCTTCCTTAGGAGGTTGTAGTCAGCGTTTGAGAAGTTTTTAACCTGGTTATGGCTGGGGGTGGGGAGGTTGTGGGATAGAAACTTTGAATGAGACAGACTGATGATCCGATCTCACCAGGGAAGAACATATTATGGGAGTGGTACAGCAGTTGCCTGTGTCGGTGAGAACAAAGTCCAGAATGTTATCTCCCCATGTAAGTGATGAGACATGCTGGTCTAGTGCATTAGAATTGATGAATTCAAGGAATCATTGGGTGAGTGCATTAGTGCAGGAACAGTTCACCTAGTCTATGGTAGGGTAGTTGAAGTCACCAATGATCAGGGTGGTAGGGAGTACCTTGATGGAGTCAAGTAGGTCCAGGTAGGAGGAGTGGGTGTCCTGAGTCTAGAAGGGGGATCTATAGCTAGCTATAACTTGGATGGGTGTCTTTCCAACTGTCAGTTGCACCTGGAGTAATTCCAGTGCATCATGCTTGCAAACCAGTCTGGAGGTGTGCCTTGTCCTTAATGAAGATAGACTCCACCAGCTGTAGTCTTACAGACCTCATTTTGGGGTTGGAATGTGCGGAATGAGGTATAGCCTGGTAAGCAGGGGTAGTCTCCACAACCCTGAACCAAGTTTCTGTGACCGCACAGACCTCGTCATCTTCCAGTGCGAGGTTCAGGTTAAGGCTCCTATTGTTAAGCAGCAGGACCTTCAATTTGCTTTTTGACAGATCTTTTATGTTGGAAGATTTGTCTTTGGGACATAGCCTAAAATAGGCACAATGGGGGAGGCAAGAGCCTTGGCCAGGATCTGAAATCCTAGGGGTGACAGGTGGAGGACATATCTGGCAATGCATCGAGGCCTGTCAGCCATGTCATCCCAGGCAGACAGATATTGGATGCCCCTGGAAAGACACCAGAAACTAAGCCAATTGTTGAAGGCAATTATTTTTTGTTGGTATTGTGGAATCATTCTTGATGAAGGCAGGATGCTGCTTAGGGCTAGGGTCATACCCACCTGGAACACATATTCTGAGAGTTCAATCATATCTCTCTTCGTATAGTGCAGGGAGGTATGTCTCAAGTCATCCACACCAACATGGACAATGACAGAGTCACCTGTTGTGGAGAGACTTAAGTGTGTGCGTGATGTGGTGGATTCTGACACTTGACAGACAACAGACCATGACCTTCTTGTTTTGCCTGGTGAGGTGGACATCGGTGTATCTCACAATTGAGTCACCCATGACTAGTATGTTTGGTTTATTTTGCTGTCTTATGGGCTGCGTTGGTTTATTGTTAGTCGTTATGGGCTGTGTTTGTAAGACACTGGTGTGTTGTCTGCCATATGTGTTGTGTTTGGTGTTGTGTGTGGAATGTTTCTGAGTACATTTTGGAGGTCTCTGTTGTTTCAGTAAGTTTTTGAGGTTGTGCTTGGCTATGTGATGTGGGTGGTGTGATATTTGTGCTGGTAATCTCTTTGTCAGGAGTACTGACTCTGGTGCGAGAGAGCATGGATTCCAGGTTACTGATGTAGATGCATTTCTTGCAAGTAGAAGAATTATGTGCTATTGGGAAGAGGGCTGTCAGTGAACATGAGGCAGGTGCTGTCTTAGTATGCGCATTATTAATTTGATCTGGTTTTCCTGCACTTTTTTGTATTAATTGTTTGTAGTTGTGTCAGTTAGTACTTCTGAAGAAGTTTGTTTATTTGGAACAAATGAAAAGCGCTTAAAGAAAGTTACCGTGTTGGACTTGGATTTGTTTATTAAACCTTCTTCCAGTCTGCTTTGCCATTTCGTCTATTTGTTTGTTACTTTTTAGTATGCGCATGTCGACGAGGCTGGCAGGAAAAGCTGATGGGAATTGTCTAGACAGTGTTCTGAATAATTGGCAGACTTACTGAGAGAGGGTTTTGATAAGGGTTTGTCCACAAGAGTGTAGACCACAAAAACCTTCTTAAATATAAAATAACTGGCGTGAAGCACATGTGGTAAAACCAAAATAGATAAGCTACTTAGAATAACAGATAATCAGGCTACTAACAAGCAATAATAACTGCATCAGAATAAGAGCATTTGAACACTTAAGAGCACACAGCAAGGAAAAATAACATAATTTATTTATTTTTATTTTATTTGACATTTACTGGGGTGGTCTGACTGGGTTTACAGAACCCGTTTTCAGCAGAGGCCTGCGGAGAAAAACTCCAAATAGAGTACAATACAAATACAGTATAATCTAATACAATAAGGATTACATTACAAATTCTATCCAAAAAATAAGTTGAAAGAACTGCTACAGGATGTTGCAATATATTACTACACATCTAATCAATTCTATACAGTTAAAACATTACAGATGATAATAGTCACTCTCATCATACATGATGTAGATAGTGTCCAAAAATAAGGTAATAAAGTAGTACATGCAGTCTTACCTAGCCCCAATCTAATATCATGCCTTTCTCTGTACTGCTCCACCTACATGAAGAAACCGCTGCTGCCGGCATTTGTGTTGAGCACCAGATTACTGCCTGGAGTACCAATTGCAACATAAAGGTGGAGCTGTAACTATGCTGCATAGGCCTGTTGACTTCTGTTACTCACCAGTTTCACACTGGCACTGGGGCAGCACATGACCTCTAGCATTATATGTTTAGAATCTCACACCGTGTTTTGTACATTTTAAACTGTTATGATCGTTGTGCATATAATATAATGTGTGTGTGTGTGTGTGTGTGTGTGTGTGTGTGTGTGTGTGTGTGAGTGTGTGTGGTTATTATTGTTTAGTCATTTAGCTGAATACAACTCTTCATAACTTTGACTTTAGCATACCAGGCATGACTGTAAAAACTGCTGTTTTAAATTGTTGTAAAATCATACTAATTACTTAATAATGCTGTCTTTCCATGTTAGCCCATGACACCCCTTTCTTTTTTGCCTTCAGTCATTCTGTCATCATCATTACCTCTGCCCTGAATCGTTTGCATTATGTAGCCAAAGTATTATACACTTTGCACCCAGGACAGCTGCCCCTCTCATCCTGCCCTAGCTACATTACTGCCCAAAGAGGAGTAGTTGGAGAGATCTTTAAGATATGATGGAAGGTCCCTCAAGAACTTGGAGCCAAAGGTAGAAAGTGAATGGTTAGAGCCATGAAGTCTTGTTTCAGGTGGTTGGAGGAGAGGCCCAGAGTCACTATGAGATCTAAACTTATATGATAGAGTAAACTAAACAGAGGAACAGGAGTTTTCTTTCAGAAGGTAGAAAGCTGGGAGCCAAAGAGTAGATTGGCTTTTTGCTAAACAGGCAGCCAGTTAGCTTTGATTAGTGTAAGACAGTGGTGTTCATACTTTGGGGAAGGGGTAATAAATGGTAGAAGGAGTTGGAGATTGTTTGGATGGTGGTAGTGTTACTTTTGGAGGCAGGTTTTACAAGAGGTAAGCTAGAAGAATTCCTGTGATAATAGCATTTCTTGTTGGATGGGAGAAGAAAAAATATTTTTTTGACCCAGAAGAGTAGACAGTTTATCTTTTTCTGGGTGTGTTCGAAATGATGGTGGAATTTAAGTGAGGAATCAAGCCAGATTCCTAGGTATCTGAAGGTGTTGTCCTGCTCAGTGGCATTGTTAAGGTGGTCAAGAATAAGAAGTGAGTTGGGGTTCTTTTCCTTTTAGTGGTGGTTCTAATGGGAATAGTTTTAGTTTTTGAGGAGTCAAGTAATAGTTTTTTTACTACTGAGCCAGTTAATGAGAGAGAGGAAATCTTTTTGCAGATCATGTTGAACTGAGTGGGTTGTGTGGCTGGAGTAGAAGATAACTATGTCATTGGTGTATAATGAGACTGGAAGTCAGGGAAGATTGAGTATAAGAGTATTTATAAAAATAGAGTAAAGAGGAGGGGTCAGTATGGAGCCTTGTGAGACTCCATTAAGTAATGGAGTGGTGGCTGAAGTACTGTTAAAATTTACTAAGAAATATGAGTTGGATGGGTAAGTTTGGAAGCAGGGAATAGTGTCAGGACTAATCCCAATGTCAGGTGGTTAAACAGGATTTGGTGGTCAACCAGTACAAAGGGTTTGGTAAAGTCTATAAATATGGATCCAGTAAGGAGGCTTTTGTCCATAGCTAAAATGGTGTGATCAGTGATGGTCCAAAGCCCAAGTGGAAGTGCTGCAGCTGGACCAGACACCATTTACTTGGAAGAGAGCAGGTGGTATTGATTTTTGTAATTTGAGATTTTATTATAGACCAGTTTTTCTAAGTTTTTCACAAGGGTTGGGAGGATGGGGATTGTGTGGTAATCATTGAGTAGCTTGGGGCTGGATTTTTTGAGAGAGGTATGCTTTTTGCTGTTTTCCATATGTTGAGCATATAGTTTTGAGTTAAGCAAAGGTTGTATGTTTGTAGCAGAGGGGTAACAATGTACTCTATACACTGGAATATGAACTTTGGGAGAGAGTTCTGACCCTGCAGGTGAGTCAAGTTTTCAAGGAGGGGTATAATATCTTTGGGTATGATCTTTTCAAAGTAGAAGGGGAATGTATAAGGGGGAGGTGAGGGAGAGGTTGAGTGAGAGAATAAAGTATGTGAGCTGATTGAGGGTAGGATTGAAAAATGAGGACTAAAGTCTGAGGTTTAAAGTGAAGAGGAGGAAGAGTGAGCATTGGGAAGAGTTTTACGACCTGTTAGCAGGTTTACCACTGCTCAAAATTGTTTAGTGGAGAAAAAAAGGTTTGGTTGACGTGTCCTGATATGATGGCTTGTTTGGACAGGTTTCTGAGGAGGGTGCAGTGTTGTCTGGTAAAAGGAGTTGGATCAGACTTCCAGGAGTCTCATCTCTGAGAGACAGGAGGGTTTTCAGTCTTGTAGATTACAAACTGGTTGCAGAGCTGGGCAGCATTGTTAGGGTCTAATGAGGAGAGTACAGGGTCCCAGTTGAGGCAGGATAGATGTTTTTAGTTTGGTAATGCTGTAATGCTTACTTGTGATTTATGTTAGACAGTAATGAGTCTTGGAAGTGGACGTTTTGCAATCAAGGTGGATATTGATGCTTATAACACAGTGATCACTTAGGTTGGGAGGGTGGAGAGAGATGAGAAATAAGTGGGGGTGTTGTCTGATTATTAAATCAAGCAGTGAGTGATGATATAGACACACACACACACACACACATATGTATATATATATATATATATATATATATATATATATATATATATATATATATATAACATGCACAGTTGCAGAGCATGGGGGTTCCCCTGTGAAAGTGTATACTTTTGTATCTGGATATGCCTATCTTTATAGTTGAAAACGTTTTCTGATGTTACTAATGCTGATGCTAGGTTTAGTTGATGCTCCCTTAAGGGTACCTGCTATGGCTGTGAATGTCATTCAGGTGTTAACTTAAGCATATTAAAACAAGAAGCTGGATGGCTCACATCAGAAATCACAAATGGAAGATCCAGAGGAGTTTGGAGAGGTTTTGCGAGGTTAAAAACATTTGCAGACCACCACGGCATCTCAGAAGAACTGGTTTACAAGATAAATGTCCTAGTGTATGCATTTGGCATCTGATCAGCCAGCAAAGACTATTTCATTGTGTAAATATTCAGCATCAGTGGTACTGTAAACATTTGTGACATGCATATCACAGGTGTGTATTTTTGGTTAGTCAACCTTGCATTTTTGTAAAGATAAACTGACTTTACTTTTTGCACTATTTATTGCAACATCTTGCCTGAGGAAATAGGGGTATGTGCCTTTAAGTGTGCATAATGTCATCTGTGTTTTTGCAAAATTTTCACATCACCTCAGTCAGGAAATTGATTGCATTTATTGTTTCATTAAAAACTCAAGTATCATTTTAGTTGTTGTTGGGTCTTTTGGCTTATCCCGGTTAGGGGTCGCCACAGCGGAACTCCGGTCCGCTAATGTTTGGTAGTGGATTTTTACGTGCCGAGTTACCAGCCCTGATGCGCAGCCTTCAACAAAGGCACGCCCATTCATGCATGCATCCACACAGAAACGCTCTAGCTGAGAATCGAACGTGACAACGTCTTGCTGTGAGGTGACAATGCTACCGCAGCACCACGCGGGGCTCAAGTAAATTGCCTGACAAAGGCAATCAAGAATGTGGTTCCTCAGCTGGAGGTTTATCAGAGGTCATAACGGGCTCTAACCAATGATTCAGAAATGCTGAAGTTTGATGGTCCTCACAAGGCTTATTGTAGATCTGGCCTGAACTCTGGTGCCATGAGCGGATGGCTTGGCAGGGCCATCAGCTGTGAACTTTAAACCTTGCAGTAAGGTTCTGTCTATATTGTAAATGCTTCTGTAAAAACTGAGACAAGCCAAGGGGGCTCTGTTTTTCATTTCTGTATGGAATAAATTAGCATTTTCTGCTTCCAGTGTATTAAAAGTAGCTTACAATAAATACAGCCCATTTTACTGACACTGGATACTGAGTTTGTGAGGAAAATTTCTGGAAACCAGTTTCTACTGATAGCAAGGATAAAATGTAGCACTATAAATAGCAGACACCATTACATGCAGGGCTAAATAGTGTTACAAAATTGCAGTTAATATATGTTTAGTTATTTTATTTGTTATTCAAGTTTGATAACCACATAGGTGGTCTAGTCTGGAGACACCTTTCAGACATGACCAGGACAATCAGGTGTGAAAGATGCAGACAGCAATAACAACATACTGTCAGCGTATTTATTTTTATTTATTTTACATTTGTTTACCAGGAAAGTCACACTATGATACAGGAAGGAAATGCAAAACATTTGCATACAATTTGGAGTAAAAAGATAATCCCCAGGATTCACGAAGCCTCCATGTAAGAGTTATAATTCTTACACGGAGGCTGGAGTTAAATGGAGTGATGTCAGCATGCTTTGCATATTCATGAGAGCATGCTGAATCACACCTAAGTCTAACACGGTCCGTGTAAGACAGTAGGGGGCATGTCCGTAGGCTGAGCCCCGCAAGCGGACACGCACCCAGAAGTGTAAAAGTGCCCAAAGTAAACACCCACAACAGAGTCCATGGAAATGTGAATAAACACAACACAACACATTCCCCCACAGACTATGAACATAAAATATATATATAAATGAACATGTCATATTTTTTTTTAAATTGTAAAGTTGTTTAACCGTGAGTGTGCTCGTTTGCGTGGGCGTGCCCGTAGCGCAGCTACAGTTAGCAGTCAGTGGGAAAGCATATAAGAACTAAATATGCAAAATAAGCCAAGAAGCAATAGCGTAGCGGTAGAGATGTTGGCAGAAGAGCAGGCATTCATGTTTCGAGCCCCCACAACACCAATTTTTTTTTTTCAAAATAAGCAGGAAACAAGTCCCTGACAAATATGTACACATAAAACCCCAATATATGTAAAATGTAATGAAATAGCCCATTTATATTGAAGACATGTGAGGTAACAAAAGAAAAAAAAATGCCAGATGTGCTCATAGCTGAGCTACAGTTTAACAGAGTGAGTGCATGTGCCCGTAGATGAGCAGTGGTTTAACTGGTGCAAAATGAGTGCCCGTAGCTGAGCAGTGGTTTAACATGCTAAATCTATGTGCCCCTAACTGAGCTGAGCGTAATATGTGTGCTGATAGCCAAATGAGGCTTAAACCAGCGTACCCCGTTTGCGCGGAGCTGCGCAGCGCGCAAACAAGCTAACCGACGGGCAACGTTGAGCAAGCCATATCAAAACTGCCTTTACACAGACACACCCCTCAGCATGTCTAGACAGTCATGAAAAATAAAAAGCAGTGGCGAGGTTCGAACCCAGGATACTATACACCATAGTCAAGGTACAGAACCACTAAGCCATGACAGCAGTACCTGTAAATGCAATAATAGCTAATATATAGGAATGAATACAAACTAGAGCATGACAATGCAGGTTTACTGAAGTTGATACAATTCCAAAATGGCCAATCACAGATATGTGCGGGAAAAACGGACTATATAAGCCCCATAGGCGGGAATACACAGCATAAATGATTGTAGAAATGACCTGCAGGCAGAATGACAGGAGTAGGAGAGGGTAGTCGCTTTCGAGCACAGAGGTGGGGTGTTGAGGAGTCCAGGTACATGGTCTGGCTCCTAGTCCATAATCATGAGGCCCAACTCATGCAGGGCCAGGTCCTCTGGGGAGCATACAGGGCTGAGGCGTGGGACCGGTTGGCTCATGATCTCACCAGTGCCACAGGGAATCCAAGGACTGGTGAGCAGGTCCGTCACCACCATGCAGACCTGAAGAGATGTAAGCAGGACCAGCTGAACCTTTGGATCCAGGAGGCCCGGCAAACACCCAACACCCCACTACTGAGTAAGTAACATTTAATTATGTATGTAAGAAATTAAACTAGCTGATATTATGGAGATGTGTATTCCAATATTACTTCATTTATATTACAGCTGCAGGTGTCCGTTCTGCGAACCGCAGAGCCTATGGCAATAGGCTGGTGCAGTTGCGTCACCGGGCAGGTCAGTAATCCACTACCAGTAACTGTAAAGAAACATAAAAGTATGACAGTCAGCAAAAGAGTGCAGTGTAGTCAGTAAGGAATAAAATCTGCAAGTAACAGTGTGAAAGTGTATGCAAGTATTGCTTGATTACAAAAGTGTGTTTCAGCCTGTAAGTTTAACCTAAACATGAAACTGTCCGACATATATTCTGAAATAAAAATGCCCTGCCTGTAAGAAAATAGTACACAATCTGCAGCAGGCTGAAAAGTATAGCTGCAGAAGATGATGAAATCACGTGTGAAATATATCCCTGTGGAAATACTGAAACATGACAGAAGTGAGACTGCTGGAAAGGATTGTAATAACTACTGGTAAAACATGTCAATAAAGCCTAGAAGTACCATCCTGAATAGTAAAATGAAAGCAAGTGAGAGAGTGTGAGAAAGTGTCATGAATCCAGCAATACAGTAGTAATAACCCTGAATAAAGTATACTGCAGTCAAGACAGAATGAAATGCATGTGAGATTCAAAACCAAACAGCAAAATCTGTTCAAAGTGTTGCTGCATCTGGAATGTGTATCCCAAAATCAGGATATGTTGCTCTCAGTCTGCAATATGCAGATAGGATGTTTGTCTGATATACCAAACATCCACACTTGTCTACAGCTATATAAAGCAAATGTAGCAGGATGATGTAGCTGAACAAAGCTAGATATGAATGTGTATGAAGAACCATAAAATGTATATTGATGTTGCAGTAACAGTCCTATCACCAAGTTGAAATAGTTATCATATAGGAAACTGTAGTTAGAACAGTAGTGTGTATATAACTGTAGCTATAAGAAATGTACAGCATATGTATTGCTATTCGAAGGTGTTAATATTACTTTCTTCACCCCACCCTATAACCACATATAACCCATTCCACGTGAAAATGGTATGTGCAATCACAATTAACACCCCTGGATGTTTGTCCTGTTGGATCATATATATTTGCATGTCTGTTGATGCATCTGCCCTGTTCATACATCCACACCTGATGGCCTGTTGCCATCAATTAACCCTGCATGTTGTTGGACTGTGTATTTCTGTTCAAATTATGCATGTGTTATGCACGCTGTTCAGTGGTGTGAATATCTGGGTGTTTGGTTAATGGGAATACTAATGCATGCTGTTACAACTAATTGTGAATGGTATTATATGTCACTAACCCAAACTGTCATGACATAATGCAAAACATAGTACGACAGGGAAGGCGGGTTCCAGTGGACCCACCTCAGCTGGCGAGTGCACCTGGCACTAGTGCCGAGTCCGGACCCTCCTCCGGTGGCCCTGTGCCACCTGCGGGTGGAAGCACTGCAGGGGATGGGGCTCGCCCCCCACTGCAAGTGTGGCCGGAGGAGAACCACCACTCACCCTCCGTAGCGTCCGGACTGTGGTGCGTAGGGAGATTTGGGACTCTGTTCTCGAGCCCCTACGCCAGCTCGAGGCACGGGTGGTGCAACTAACGGCCATGCCTGTTGCCCCGCCTACACAGCCCCCAGCACAGCCCCGTCCTGGGCAGCAAAGGAACAGTGGCAACTGCCTATGGGTGGGGATATCAGTTCCACTGTTGCCATCTGTGGGCTCATGGGCTCTGGATATCCAAACCTCCGTCCCCGTCAATTGCGTAACCCCCCCACACGTGTCATACACCGCCCCTGTATGCGTCTTGTTTGTCTTGTCTGTTTACCTACCCAACCTACCTCCCGAGCTGTACCGACTTCCTTCACCTGACATACCACTCTCACCTGAAAAAAAAAAAAAAAAAAAGGGCACTCTGTACCCACAAAATAATTACGCCCCATACATAGCTGCCCATTCTGCACACATGTCTACTGGACATGGAACCTATCAATTACAATTGGCTGTACAAGTATTATTGTTGTCCTGACACCTCTCCCAGGGGTGGAAGGTTTCAAATGTCACACCAAATTACATACATATGCACAGCTGTTGCTGATGATGAAATGGGCAGCTATGGGCCTTACCTACATCCCTCCTGCACATCCCAAGCTTGTTTCCCTACTGTCATACCCTCTTTGTGACCCCTTTTTCACCACTTTCCTGTCTCCCCATTTTCTTTTCTTTCAAAGAAAATAGCGCGGGTGTGCGCCAGAGTAAGCACCGTTAAGCGGTTGTAAGCGGGTGTGCGCTTGTGTGCGCGGAGCTAACCGCCAGTGCGCATGCGTGAGCTCCACGCAAACCAGCGCTAACCCGGTTACAACTGCTTAAAAGTGCCTTAGTCACTTTGATTGACAGGTCCTGTACTCAGTTCAAAAGCAAAATAAAATCCCACTGTGAGTCCCGAACCCAGGAAACAGTAGTCTGCATGACTTACCACTAAGCCATGACTCTTATACAAGAACATTGTGCTAAAATAAATATATCATGTAATAGTAGGAATGAATATAAAGGGAATATAGATGTGTAGTACACAAAGCATGCCATTTAGAATTACTATCAAAACTAGTGGATTTCCATAATAGTAGTGTGTGAACAGAAACAGCCATGCTAGTTGGAAGCTAGTAGGTAATAATGTCACTATAGCACCTTGCAAGCCACACACATACTCACAGCAGGATAAGCACTGCCCATACCCCACAACCTCTTACAGGAACACATCTGGACCAAGTAATAAAATATGTGGAGCAAAGGCCCAAAACCAGGGACACATTACAAATAATGTTACAACAAACGCAGACAGTTCAGAGAGTAACAGGGTCTGCACTTTGTGGGATGTTTGGAAGGGTATGCAGTCTGAAACTTGAATGTTTGTCACCATATTCTGACTTGAGCCCAGAGTGACTTGCCAGAAAAAGGTGTGCATGAGATATTGACCAAAATATGAGGCAGAAATGCGGACAACCTGCAAATATCTGTACACATGACGGGTCTGACACCACCATATTTGAATAGTTAAGAGCCTAGACATAGCAACAGTGAATGACTTACAGGGATGCCCCACAGACCCCATGTGAAATGTACAAACAGTAGGCAGAAAGGTGTAACACATGCAATGGTAACTATGGAGTCCTGAAAGTATTCATCACTTGCATGGCAGAAAAAGTGTAGTAATACATATGCTCATGCTAACCCACAGTCACAACTGCAGCATACCAGACATTTTAATAGGTGTACCCACTGATATGTACCATTCCATGAGGCACATAACAGATGAACCTGAAAGTCTCTGGGGCCTGCTCAGCAGCATACTCAAATACCCTAATAGATGTCAAGGCCCACACCATGGCCAGACCACACTGCATGCTGTAACACCCTAGCAGATATAGCAAGCATTCCAAGGTGTGAATGTACATGGAAAATAGGAAAGCTACAGCAGCACACTACAGTCAAGACACCTAGCAGGCATACAAGTAGTGACTGTAAAGGGCAACTATTGAAGCCTTAGCAACAAAGTGCAAGCAAAAGTGAAAGGAAAGCACACACACACACATTAACAGTAGTAGTAGTTGTAGGTGTCAGTGTACATAAACAGTTAGTACAGGAAACTGGAGAAATGAATGGAGGAATGTTAATCTACAACACACCTGGAAATATGAGAGAGATACCAACCTTTACACTCACAGAACATTGTCCACAGCATAACAGCATGGTCCCTGCCCTTAAAATCTGAAAGGGCTACGCCTATCTCACATACCTTTTTATAGCACTGTTCTGAAATCACAGTGAGAACTGCAATCAGTACACAACTGGCCACATGCAATTAGCAAATGCTGGCTAACAATTGGTGCAGAGGCCATCACATGGGTATATGCAGATACCTACAAAAGTATGCTGTACTCCCAGTCCACACATGCAATACTTTAATTGCACCCTGAGAAGGACGTGAGAGACAGACAGAGAGAGAGACAGAGACAGAGACAGAGAAAACTGCAATTAAGCAGACACAAACAAATTGTTCAGCAACAGCTACCTGAAAGCTGACAACTGGGAAGTGGAGCAGCAGGACAGAGAACCAGACGGCAACACAAGCAGCTGTGACAAACACAGGTAATGTAAAGTAATACTATAAAGGTCTACATACTGTGAACCCTCCATATGTGTCATTGGTCTGTATCCATATGTATATGAAGATGTGTAAAGGGCAGGGGACATACAGCAACTATCAGTGAAGGCTGTACATACATTTGTATGTGAGAGCATCTATGTGCACATATCAATGTTGGTTGATTGTAGGTTGTAGTGCCATGTACAAAGTAGGTTACACAGTTATGTATGTTTAGCAGTATGTTAGTGTGTGTATACAGTATGGTAGACAAATATGTTGATATACCTGTCTAACATATGGATACGTATGTATGTCAACATATGTATGTGTGTATATATATATATATATATATATATATATATATATATATATATATATATATATGATATGCATATATGTATACATACATAGAGAGAGAGATGTAGGAATACATAGAAAGATGTAGATAGAATATTGTACAAACATATCTATGTAATGCACACATACAGATATAGATATATGTAGATACATATACATAGACAGACTGATCTGACTACCTACAGGTATGACTGTATATGATGACCTGCAACACAGCCTGCCCCACCCCCGCTGTCACTCACACCCCGTCTGTCCCCCCCCGGCCACATCTATAGCAATAGATGTACACCAATATATATATGTGTGTATATGTATACGACATATATATATATATATATATATATATATATATATATATATATATATATATATATATATATATATATATATATATATATATATATATATATATATATATATATATATATATATAGATATATCTATATACATATATATATATATATATATATATATATATATATATATATATATATATATATACAGAGAGAGAGAGAGATGTATATAAATTCTGAGTGAGGCACATGCGTACAGATGTATTGCAACAGGTGCCTGGTGACAAAGGCATGGAGTGAACACCAGTGTCAAAACCGGAGTACCATACCACATTCCAGATCACCTACACCAGTAACCACCAGATATGTGATTGGCTGCCCACCACTGCATGTGTCAGGGGTGAACAGGGTCATAAATGTGTACAACAGTGGCCCCAATGATATTCACAGTGGCACACCATCCCTGGAATACCTGCACATGGTATGTGTCAGCGGAAATGGTGTGTCAGCTATGGACATGTAGGTCGGTGTATCCCTCCACACCACATAATGTATGCCATGGTATGGACCTCACATGACAGCTACAGATATGGAGAAGGACACAGTGACATGTACAACACTGTGAGAATGCACTCAAACACATTACCAATGCACAGTGACTGACAACACCACAGAGTACACATATGCTACCCACATAGAGGTTACCTCTCCAGGATTTACATATGTAAGTCACACCCATGACAGATGTCCAACAACCATAGTAACACCTCACACCATCCACAACCTAAATGTCTGCTGTGTGTCGTCCGTGCCACTGCAATAGAGTGCACATGTGGAGGTAAGAGTTCCTACCCACAGATAAGACATACCCTGCAATAAACCACACAGTGTTAAGAAGCAAGACTCCCCATGAGTACATGTCACACATACCCCTGCTGAATGTTAGTCAGATAGGTAATATGACATATGAGTCACCCTGTGTAACTGTGTGACAGCAGCAGGTACCATCACACCACATGTGTCACAATGGTCAGGGTAGCAGAACAGTATGCTGCTGTAGTCCCAGGGGCAGTAGCATATTGTATAGTATTGTATTGTAATGTAATGTATTGTGTTGTATTGTATTGGTATGTTGAGGTGCCTCCTTCGTGGAGTGGAACCACTGCTGCTGTGCGCCAGTGTACAGGTACATATCCTGTAGTCAGGCTAGTGTTACATAGCACTTCTATATGTGTGTTTAGCTCCTGTCAGAGTTTATGTAGCATGCAACTGGGGATACCATCAGGTCCCATTCATGTTGTGTATTCTGCTGTCCTGAGGGTGGCTCTCACCTGGACATCTGTGATGACAGGGAGGTTACAGTCAGCTGGGATAACTATGTCTTATTTTGGGGAGAGGGTGGGGTGACACCTGTACTGAACCTGTCTGCCACAATGTTGTCAATATCTGTGGTGTCAGTGAAATACTTGTTGTTGTGTACTAACTATGGGCATAGAGGATGGATCCTGACCAGGTTGCTAACATAACTGAAGAAGGCCTTCTGGTTATCCGTAGTGTCCCTCTTGATTTCCCTCTCAAAGTTGCCCATGGATTTTGTATGATGGAAAATAGATCCTTACTAGTGCTGCTCAGACATGCCCTCCCTTTATGGAATTATGCTCTGTCTTGCAGTAGCTTCCATCTTCTGTAATACAATCTGTCTATGGCTGGGGTCCACCAGACAGGATGCTGTCCCTTTGTGGAGAGTGTCTTGGTCATATATGGAATTGCATGATCCATGCATTCTCGGAGATGTCTGTAGAAAGCAATTGTGTAGGGGTCAGCATTGTGGGTTGTATCTGCCACTGGCCCAGTGGGCTGAAAAAATACCATGTCACTGTTACAAAGTGTAAAGTTTGTATCTGTAATGCTATGCACTATAGTTGTTTGTGCTGGTGGTGGAGGTGGGATATGTATATCCAGGGCAATCAGTGTGTGGTCAGCTCACAGTAGTTGATGATGTAGGCCATACAGTACCTAGATACAAACCCCCAGAGTGAGGAGGTGCTCTTGATCTGAATCGGTGTTCTGACTGCTGGAGTTTGGTAGTATGTCGTATGGAGTGTGCCAGGTACTGTTGCACAGTTGCTGGCTGAGCACTGATACCTGGCCATCTACATGTGTATCCACCAATAGACAGACAGATGCTACATATGTGAGATATGTTGTATCATAACAGTCGAGTAGCATGTGTAGTATGTGTGCCAAATTCTGCTGACATATATTGCTGATACCAGGTTATTTTCTTTCTCAGGTACATGGCCCACCTGCGGAATCCCACCTACTCCACAGCTGAGGATGAGGAGATACACCAGAGCCTGGTGCGGGATTATGCAATACTCTTTTCCTGCACCAGCCAGAATCAGCAGGAGAGGGCTGCACTGTGGCAAGACCTTGTCCGTCGGGTAAATGACATAGGCACGCATAATAGGACATATGAGCAGGTACGACATCACTGCAGTGATTTAATCAGACATGTCCATCAGCGTGCGTCGGATATCCACAGGCAACAGGTCACCACAGGTGGTGGGGTGGCTACACATCCCCACTCACCAGAGTGGAGGGACTACTCATGAGTGTAGTGGCTCCAGTCTGCCAGCAACAACAACAGCAGCAGACATGCATTATGATGGAGGCTGGAGCCACGCAGCAGCAAGACAGTGAACGTGCATGTAATATGCCATATGTATAGTTGACTGTTGTGTACACTGGTAGTTAATGCATGTGTGCGGTGTGTCCATGGTTTGTAGCTGTCACCATAGTATTTAATGTGCAAGTGTGATATCCTCAATATTAGCAGCCGACCTGTGAAAGGCGACTGTTGTACTACTGACCTGTATCATACTCAGTAACAATGGCACAGTTGTGCCCACTGACATTAGTTTCTTCACGTCTGCAGGACCCTCTGGTATAACAGCAATGCAGCCTATCCATGCTGGTGAGTGTGTATTAACAATTCCTGTAATAGTGTTGATAGTAATAGTACTATTTGGCTCACTTAGTAGTGCTCCTTGTATGCATGTAGGTGTGTCTGTGTCTGTGTGTTGATATCACGCATACTGAGTACTGTACAATTGTGTGAAACTGTGTGCATGTGTGCATGTGTGCATGTGTGCATGTATGCATGTGTGCACCTGTGCATGTGTGCATGTGTGCACGTGTGCATGTGTGCATGTGTGCACGTGTGCATGTGTGCATGTGTGCACCTGTGCATGTGTGCATGTGTGCACCTGTGCACCTGTGCATGTGTGCATGTGTGCACCTGTGCATGTGTGCATGTGTGCCCCTGTGCATGTGTGCATGTGTGCATGTGTGCATGTGTGCATCACTGGTAATGTGTAGACATTGTAAACTGTGTTTCCTGTTTCCCTCCCACAGGTTCTGTTGCCGCTCTGGTGTCATGTAGCAGGGAACCTGAATCAGGTGCCGTGGGTACTGATAATGATGACATCTGTGTAATGGCACAGGAAAGTATGCCAGGGTCTGCCATTGGTCAGCCGATTGACAGTACACAGCTGTCGACCCCATCAATGCGCACAGTTATCCTGCCAATACACCCTTTGTCACCAATGTCCCTAGGTGATGGACAGCATACAGTGGGCATTGACCAGGGTAATGTGGTATCTGTGGCACATGCCTCCCCACACAGCAGCCATGGGCATGGCCCAGAGATGGTACCACACAGACAGATGTCCAGGGGTTCTCGTGGGTGCATCCGTGGGCGTACTGCCCCTGTCAGACGTGCCCACAGAGGTCTTACAACCTCAGCTATGTTTTGGGCTGTCATGCAGGCACAGTCACATATGGAATGGTACACCAGACAGGGTCTGAGGGAGCTGACAGCATGTCGCACAGCCATGACTGACAGTATCCGTGACATTGCGGCTGCCATCCGTGATTTCACCGATGTCATAGACAGACACTGTGGGAACATATTAGAATGGTTCCACAACTACATGTCCATGAGCCAGGGCGATGGTGGGTGGTTGAGGCATCGACGTGGCCGTATGCCAGCAACAGCAGCAGCTGGCAGTCGTCGCGGACGACAACAGGGCCGCAGCCGCCCCCGTAGTGCCAGCAGCAGCCCCAGCAATGCTGGGTCTGTGCTGTCATCAGACCACCCCAGGAGACGGCGTGCACATGGCTCTGGCCAGGCCCGACAGGGATCTGTGTACAGTCAATGAACACCTGCTTCTGATGACAGTACCCAGTCTGGGTTGGTACTGGATACGGTCCGTAGCACCCCTGCAAGGCACAGGTACCGTGTCCGTGGCCAGAGACACTGATCTGTATGACCTGGCAGGTACAGTCTGTGGCTGTCCACAAACACCAGTATATGGCAGCCATGAGGTGGAACTGTGTGCATCCATACACACATGCGAATTGACAACACCTAGGGCTACCGCATACACGCACACACTGCATCAACATTGCCCCACCTTCTACTGCTGTCCCTCACCAACACACATACACATACATGTCAATTGGTGGTATCGGTGGCTGACTCAGGCATACCAAATTCACACCCTGTGCATATGATGAAACTGTGCCACCTCCTGCAATCTGTAACAACTGTGCAGGTACAGGTTAACATGTTGCTGATGCACAGGGTGACCACATAGATATGCAGTAATAGTATCATGTTGTTAACAGTACTGTTTGCTGAATTAATTGTGGGTATATCACAGCATGCCTGATGCAGTAAGTGTGTGATTGTCATGTCCTGTTGTCTACACCCATGGTAAGTACCATAGTGTATCATCTGCACATGTTGGCATACTGGTGGAAATGATGTCAACAGAAGGCTACATACATAGGTAGCACAGGGGATAAGGTAATGAATGTAGTAATACACAATGATGGACATGTAAATTGCAAGTGGCATGTTGCCCACACTGGACTCTGCAATGCAGATGTTTGAGGATGTTGATATGTCTGCAGTACTACACGACTGGTACAGGACACACAGGAGCACCCTAGCACTGCATGCTCACATCTCATACCATGCTAGACAGCCCCAACACACATAACTAACTGTCACAGGAGGGAGAGTCCCCATATATGTCAGGGATACTGTGGTGGCAGGCCAGGTAGCATACATCCTACTAAGTATGGAACCACTGAGTGAAGGCTCAGTGTCTGTTATTTGACATGTGTATTACTGCAGGTATGAGCACATGGGTTTCCATCCAGTTATTGTACATCCTGACAGTACATGGTCTGTATACTTGTGTGCACTGAGACTGGACCCTAGCCATCTGACCCGTGTATTCCATGTACATGTGCATAGTGCCTGCATATTTGCAGTGTTACCTACTGGAACTGGTACAGCTTGTTTGTTGTACAATGGACTACATGCAGCCCTGTTTACTGTAGCTTTGTTTGCATGCATGTTTGCTTGCAATTACCCTGGAATACTGATCACTCCTGCAATGCATAGTTATAGAGCTTCTGTGGACTCCTAGTGCCATCTGCATAGCTTACTATATGTATGTCCATGTCCCACTTGACAGGATGTCACTGTTTGTCCTGTTCACATGTACATTGCCTGTGACACAGTGCATATGACTTACCTGGCATGTGTCCACGTGAGCAGTCATATATGCTACTGCTAACTAATCACAGGCACTACACCTTCACATATTCCTCTTCTGTTGAACTACCTGCTTCGCTAGGGATGGCCTGCAACTGTCAGCCCTGGGCTTTCAGATATTGGCAAAGGCTCTTGCTACCCCCATAGTGCCTATGTTAGGCAAGGCTCAAATGACAAACCCACCTTCATAGGTATCACAAGGGATAAGAAACTAAGAGTAATGCTACCCAATGCCAGAAGTCTAAACCTCCAGATGCATGCACCCAAAACACTCCTTGGCATGGAGAACATTGATATCTGTGCAGTAACAGATGCCTGGTTCAGGGCTACTGAGAGCTCACCAGCACTACCAGGTTTAACCTGGTTGATTTCTTTGAAACAGTCACCAAGGCCATTGACGAGGGGAAGGTGGTTCACACAGCCTACCTGGTCCTTGCAAAAACCTTCACAACAATACCCCACTTGGGCATTCTAGAGAGGCTCACCAGCTTAAATATAAGCCCCTATGTCACTAGATGGATTGCACAGTGGCTCAAGGACAGAGCCCACATGGTTAGAATTGCTGGAGCCATGCCAGACTCCAAACCAGTTACGAGTTGTGTCCCACAAGGCTCAGTCCTGGGACCTCTCTTGTTTGGTATATATTTATTGGAGGTACAGGCCAACATGGACGGACTGTGGCTGACCAAATATGCAGATGACTGCGAACTGGCCACCATAATTGACTCTCCAGCCGACACAAGCATCTTCCAAAGGGGCATCATAGAAACAGACAACTTGTGCTAGAGCCATGGCCTTCAGCTGAACAGTGTTTAGAAAGGGGAATGTGCATCCTGTAGTCTGTTCACCTAGTTGCCAAAAGGGACATTGTCCTCACACACACTAACCCCCCTCAGCCAAAAACACACACTTGCCATTTGCAGGATTCAACCCCCTATCTGACTATGTTATGACACTCGAGACAGACACATTAGCAGAGTGTGCTATTTGCATTACTGGGAGGTTTCCCTTCTCTTGCTATACTTATAGGGTGCTGACATCATCAGTGTTTAGAAAGGGAAATGTGCATCCTGTAGTCTGTTCTCCTAGTTGCCAAAAGGGACATTTCCCTCACATACAATTGCACACACACTAAGCCCCCTCAGACAAACACACACACTTACAAGATTCAAACCCTTACCTATGTTATGACACTTGAGACGGATGCATTAGCAGAGCGCGCTATTCACATTACTGGGAAGTTTCTCTTCTCCTGCTGTACTTATAGAGTGCTGACATCATCGGTGTTTAGAAAGGGGAATGTGCATCCTGTAGTGTGTTTTCCCAGTTGCCAAAAGGGGGATTTCTCTCCCACACACATGCCAACCCCACTCACACACCCACCCACACTGAACATTTGCAGGATTCAAACCCTACCTAATTATGTTATGACATTCGAGACGGACGCATTAGCGGAGTGCGCTATTCGCATTACTGGGAGGTTTCTCTTCTCCTGCTGTACTTATAGAGTGCTGACATCATTGGTGTTTAGAAAGGGGAATGTGCATCCTGTAGTGTGTTTTCCCAGTTGCCAAAAGGGACATTTCTCTCCTACAGACTTACATACACACACTGAGCATTTGCAGGATTCAAACCCCTACCTAACTATGTTATGACACTTGTGACGGACGCATTAGCAGAGCGCGCTATTCGCATTACTGACAGATTTGCCTTCTCCTGCTATACTTACAGAGGGCTGACATCATCTGTGTTTAGAAAGGGGAATGTGCATCCTGTAGTGTGTTTTCCTAGTTGCCAAAAGGGACATTTCTCTCCCACAGACTTACACACACACCAACCCCACTCACACACAGAGAATTTGCAGGATTCAAACCCCTACCTAACTATGTTATGAGACTTGTGACACACGCATTAGCAGACAACTATGCGCATTACTGGGAAGTTTCTTTTCTCCTGCTGTACTTATAGGGTGCTGACATCATCGGTGTTTAGAAAGGGGAATGTGCATCCTGTGGGGAGGCAGACACCAAGCACACTCTGGCTAAGCTATCATTCCCTAGGGCAAACAGCCTAGTGTTGACCTCTACACCCATATGTTTAATTGTCAAATGCACATTATTTGTTGCTGATAAACTGTTTGCACATCTTTATTGCCATAGCATTCCCTGTTTGTATGAACAACTTGTGCATCTGTGGAAGATGTTTGCATATGGGAGGGATCCACTATATCACGTATGTCTCTGTAGTCATTTAACTGTGTGCACTGGACAGACTGCTGCAATGTGGTTGGTTCCTGGAATAACACATAAAAATACCAGATATGTGTGTCCAATTGCTAAACTGAGATTTGGCCTAAGTGTGTGAGCATGCCCAGTTCAGCCTTCCCATGGCATGTTGTCTGACATATGTCTCATTTATCAAAGTGTGTGAGCATGCCCAGTGTGAGCATTCCATATGTTGGACTCTGCAGCCCACCACATTTGTGGATGAGTGTGAACTTCAACAAATATCACCCGTTTATGGTTGTGTGCTGTGTGTCATGTTGTGTAGTTACTGTACAACTGCTTTGTGTGTGAACACAACAGGATTATACTGTGCCTGCAGTGTTTGCATGGGATACTTTGCATACAGTTGTCAACATCCTTTCACACTGACCTAACACTGTAGTATTGTATAGTGTACTGGTAGTACTTTGACTGTGGTGGACAGTATCCTGGGCTTTAGTGCTATCACTGCTTTACATTTCGATAGTGGGCACAACAGCCTGGTGAGGGGCCAGTTGTGTACATCTGACCATGTTGCATTCTGTTCAGATATGAATTACTTAAACCAGGCTTGTCCAACATTGGTAGTGTATTTCACAACATAGGTGTACATTTGCAAACACTAGCGATGTGCCCTAGTCCATGTCTAATGCTAGTTGGAGAGTGTGTTTGTCCTTCAACACACATCGTAAGTGGAGTTTGCCATGACATATGTCATGGTTAGTATACTGTGCCTCTGTCTACCTGTGACATGACAGTGATACCCAGGATAAAGCTACCATCTCCCATCCACTCATCAAAATTCCTATTGAGGAAGATTGATAAGTGACTCTATGGGTAGCCTGTACTGGGGGTTCACTCATGGGTGGGGGTGGCTTCTGTGTTATGGATCATGCAGTACAGCTTGTCCTATGTAAGTCAGTGCTGGGGTTCAGGTCTCTCATGTGCATAGCTCACTGCCATTCAGATTGTACAAGGTGCAGCATGTTTATTGATACCAGCAACACAGGCAACACATGGCATCTGTGCAAGCTCTTTGATAATCCTGGTGAGGTACTGTTGGGGACTTTACGGTTGATGGAGGTGTCTGCTGAGGTACATCCCACAGGGGCTATTGTAGTCAATTGTACCGCTGAGGAAGGATGACTGCAGAGCCACAATGACCTCCCCTTATCTAGATCTGACGACCTTCATGATTAGGTGGGTATAAGGTATGTTTCTGTAAACACTACAGCACATGTTTGTCCAAAGCAGGATATCTATCACCTTGTGTCCCCAGGTCTCTCATTACATGTTAACTACATAATGGGTTAACACCTATGTGGTAATTGGTGGGCACTTACTGTATATCCACGGGGGTTGACTATACACGTTTCTGCAATTAGCTTGCTGACATGGCTATGGCACCAGTTGTCTGTTTCTATGTGGCCCTTTTGTGGGATGCTTGTGTCAGCTGGTGGATCATATGTGGTGAGCAGTTTGTAGTCCTCTGCAAACATGTTCGGACACAGTCCTTCCATGTTTGCCTGTACCTATGGGACATATATACCAGACGAGGGAGATCCCAGGACCAAGCCTTGTGGGATGCCAGTTATATCTGGTTTGTAGTCTGACATGGCTGCAGCATGTCTGACCATGTCTGTTCTGTCCTTGGTCTGGTTTGCAACCCCTCTACTGACATAGGGGTTTATATTTAAGCTGGTGAGCTTATCTATAATGAACACGTAGGGTATTGTACAGAAGCCTTTGCAAGGTCCAGCTATGCTGTGTGGACCACATTGCCCTCATCAATGACCTTAATGACTGTTTCAATTGAGTAAAACATGTTTAGGGGCAGGATCTGCACTTAAGAAAGCCACACTGGGTAAGGTCCGGTGTCAGTAGGTCCCCAATATCTTTATGTCTGTGGTACATGCTGATCCTTTCCATAGCTGTGCAGACCGAGCTTCTCAGGATTCTGGGGTAGTAGTTTTCAGTATCCATTCAGGCAACACCTTTGTTGAGAAGGACCACTGTTGTTGTACACTGCTCTTTGGGTACATATTCTGTGGTAAGGCTGACATTGAGCAGTAGTGTGGTTTGGCATTCCATTCATCTTGGAGTCCATGTTGCACTAAGCCCAGGACACCATCTCATACCATTGCTGCTGTGTGTTTTGCTTTGTAGATGTTGGCTGTTACCTCAGCATCTGCAATGTCAGGGGCCAGCAGTCTGCTGGGATAGATATTCTGCATTCGGGCGGCGAGGGTTGCACTGCACCTGTCAGGATGTATGTTGGCAATATGTGTGTGTGTTTGTGATATTTGTGTGATTCAGAGCATATCTGTGAATTCCCAACATGGTTCCTACCATCAGTTGTGAAAGCCTTGGGATTATCCTTAGTGTCCTGTACAATTTGTATCTTCATAGGTTCATAGGTTCATACTAGGCTATCCACCCTAGGGCATTTGTTAGCCTAGCCAGAGTGTGTGTGGCTTTTGCCACCTTGCTATGTGAATATTATGGCCATTTATGATTTGCTTTGCTGTGCCTCTGTCTGGACATGACACAGTGAAGACCCCCAGTGTAACTCTACAATCATCCATCCACTTGGCAAGATTCCTGTTGAAGAGTGTCAGTGAGGGGCTCTGCCTAACATGGAGTGGGATTCTGGTCCAGGGTGTGGGAGCCTCTGGATTATGTATCTGTCCCACCAGCACATCCTATTTCATTATTTGTTGAGGTTGACATCTCTCACTCTCACAGCTCCGATGGATTTGAGTTTTCTGGGGTGGAGCATGTCCATTACTCCTGTGTTGGGCATGGCCTTCTACAACAGGCATGCAATGCCTCTGTGTAGGCAGTATGTGACTGCATTCGGCTGGGGTGTCTACAGCCAGGCAGCATATGACATATATTTGAGACCCTTTATCCTCTTGGTGAGGTACCTTTGAGGTCTTCCTAACTGCTGCAGGTGTCAGGTAAGGTACATCCCATATGAGGCATTGTACTAGATTATGGGTGTGATTAGAGAACAGTATAGGGGCACAATGACCTCTGTTAACGTATATGTGAATCCTTTATTGATACGGTGTCAAATGTAGACAGTCTTCCTAGCCACATTGGCAATGTGGGTGTCACATAACAGGTTACTGTCCACTTGTGTCCCTAGGTCCCTGGTTACTCCTTCCATACATAATGGTTCACCACCTATGTGGTAATTTGTGGTACCTTGTTTGGTATTTGGTGGGACATTCATACTGTCCAGTGTCTTCAGGATGGCTGGGTGGGGTTCCTGTGTGTGAGAGTGTGGTCTGTAGCATGCTACAGACTGTACAGCAGTCTTGCCTACAGTTAGTTGCACATGAGTGGACTCCAATGCCTTGTGCATTGTCAGTTACCTGGACGTATGGGTGTCTGTGCTGAATATGGATACTCACCCTCCTTTTATGTTTTGTTCCAGGTTTTGGGGCCATGACACATGATACATGGTATAACCTTGTAGTGCTGGTGTGCTGTCAGGAGGCTTGCAGCAGGTTTCTGTCACTGCACAGACATCGATGTTCTCAATACTGGGGATGGTCTTGGGAGCATGCATATTGGGGTTTACACATCTGGCATTGGTCAGCATTACCCTTATGTTTCTTTCCACTTATGTTTTCTAGGGTGGTGGGTCAGTCTTTTCAGCCTTGCCTGCAAAAGGCTCTATGGAGGAGGCAAAGGCCTTATCCAATATTCAGACGCCCAGGGGTAACAGGTGCAAGCCATCCCAAGAACAGCTGCGTGGCTTGTCAAGCATGACATCCCAAGCAGACAGACATTGGATCCCCTTGGAATGACACCAGTAAGTGTGCCACTTGCTATGACTGATCATTCCGTGTTTGTACTGTGGCATTATTCTTGGTAAGGGTAGGATGCTGCAAACGGTGAGTGTCATACCGGCCTGGACTACATAATCAGAGAGCTCATCTATGTCTCTTTTCATGTAGTCTAGGGAGGTACATCTCAGGTCATTCACACCAGCATGGACTATGACTGCATCATATTTCTACTTGCTTTGGAGTGACCGGCATACTTCTGTTATGTGGCGTATTGTGGCAGCCTACAGGCAGCTTACTGTACCCTTTCCCTTGTTCAGTCTGGTGTGCGGGACAGCAGTGTGTCTGACTATGGAATCACCTATTACAACTCTATCAGGCGTGTTGTTTCTCCTTATGGCCTGTGACTGTTTGGCACACCAGCTTTGTGTACTATGTGTTGCATGTGCTATGTTTGGAGGTTGTTTGATTGGGTGTCTGCTTTAGAGGCCTCTGTTGGTGTGCTGTGTTTGTAATTTGTGCCTCCGGGAATGTTTTTCTGTGTTTATGTGTTTGGTTTGCAGTTGTGATAGGTCTATGTGGGACTGTGTTTGTGGTGTGTGTGGTTACCTTCTCCTCCTGACTAGTTTTGGGAGTACTGAGTTGAGGGATCTCAGCCTCCAGTTTGGATAGATGGTTGCATCTCTCACATATATTTGTATTTCTTGGGTGGAGTTGGGAGTTGTCTGTGTACTTGGGGCAGGTGTAACATTGCCTCAGGATTCACAGATTCAACTTGTTGTGGCTGGCCTTAGTGGATTGTATGTGTGGACAGATTTTATTGCCATACTACTGATCAGTGATTACTTCATTGTTTATGTTTGCTCTATCGTGTAGTAGCTTCCTCATTCTCTTGCATGGTTTGGTTATGGCTGGTGTCCACCATGCCAGATTCCTGCGTGTATGGCATTGTGTCTTGTTTTAATTTAGGATTGCATAATCCAAGCATTCCTGGCAGTGTTCGTGGAATGGCTGTATTACAGGATCTGAGGTGTGTCCCATATTTTGCACCTGCACAGGACCTTTAATGGATTCCACATCAGTTTGGAGGAGTGCAAATATTGCTTAACACATGTTTTCCACTGTGGTTTTCTGGCCAGGGACTGTGGTCAGGATTTGTATATCCAGTGTGATTACTCTATGGTCTGGTTTTACCAGTGAGCAATACACTTCTCATCTTGCCATCCAGTACCCATGTTGCTGATTATCACATCCAGTATGCTTACTCCTCTTGTGGGAGTGGTACATTGTTCCTGGGCCTTTTGGTTTATGGATTCTATGAACTTTTGTCCTACACTGTTGGAGCTAGTATAATGCTCCCAGTCTATGTCTGGGTATTTTCAGTCACCCAATATAATGTGGTTTGGAGGACTTGATATATTCATGTATTCCAGCATAGGCCAGGTGCAGTTCCTGGTGTTGGGACAGTAGTCTGTAGCAGGCTATAAACTGGGGGGCAGTTTTAGCCACTGTTACTTGACCATGGCTAGTCCATGCTGCTTTTTGTTGTGGTACCAACATGGGGGTGTGGTTATCCTTGACAATTCTTGCTAGTCACCCTCCTTTTGTAGCTTGTTCCATGTTTTGAGGCTGTACAGCACAATATGAGGTGTAACCTGGTAGTGTTAGGGTGCTGTTGTGAACCTTGGCTCAGTTTTCTGTTACAGCGCAGATATCAACATTCTCCATACTGGGTGAGTTTAGACTGCATGCATCTTGCTGTTTTGACTTATCCCTTATCTTATTCTTATCCCTTCTGATACCTATGGAGATAGGTTTGTGTTTTGAGCCTTACCTATTCAGGGCACACTGTGGGTAACAACAGCCTTTGCCAGTATCCATACGGCCTGCACTGATAGGTGCACGCCAGTCCTAGCAGGTGGTGCATCATGTCATGCTCAGCATGTCATCCCAGACTGGCACACATTGGATCCCCTTTGACTAACTGCGATACTTCAGTCAATTATTGCACTTGATTATCTCATTGTCATGTTGTGGCATGATGCTTGGTGAGGGTAGGATGTTAGTCAGGGTCCTCAGGTGTGCATATAGTACATGGTGTTACATTACTTAACACATAGCATTCATGCCTCAGGTGGTGCTGCAGGGCTGCCTCTGTCGGATGTGCATATTACACTTCCCTGTACATGTTTGAGAGCAGGTTGTGTCATGTTAGGCATCCCTGTTACTATATGAGTGAGTCAGAGAGGGGTATCATTCCCAGGGTTCCTACTGAGCCAGTGTATGTGCTATGCGTTGCCTCTTTGCCAAGGCCAGGGCATACTGGGCACGCCTCCTTCTGCCTACTGGGGCAGGCTCAGGTTGTTCCTCCTCTGAGTCACGCTCTGCCTGTGATGGCCTTGGCAATGGTGGGGGGCTGTTTGGCCCGGCCCTATGCTGGTCCTGCTGCAGCTGTTTTCACAAGATCATATTATGTAGCATAGCACATACCATGACAATTTGGGTACATGTAGTTGGTGTGTACTGCAAGGCTCCACCAGATGTGTCCAGACACCGGAACCGTGACTTGAGCAGCCCAAACACACGCTCTATTACATTACGTGTTTGTGCGTGTGCCTCATTATAGCGTTCCTGTTCAGGTGTGTTTGCATTTCTGATGGGTGTCATCAGCCACGGTTTCAGTGCATAACCTGCATCCCCCACTAGGTGTCCATGCGGGATGTCCCCATTGGCAAATGTCTGGTACAGCTGCGTCAAATGCCAGATGTGGGAATCATGGTAGCTCCCAGGACAGCCAGCACACACATTCATTATTATGCCCTGGGCATCACACATGACCTGGCAGTTGATGGAGGGGAAGCCCTTGCGGTTGATGTATGCCCTACCCCGCTCACCAGCTGGTGATTTGATGCATATGTGCGTGCAGTCTATTGCACCCACTACCTCAGGGTATTCCGCTATTTGTTGGAAGAGACGCATATTGCTGGCCAATACCTCACGGGTATTGGGGAAATATACATGATCACCGACATGTGCTGACATGGCATCCAGGAACTGGTGCAGTACCCTGGAGGCTGATGCCTGTGATATCCCCATCATATCACCAGTTGGTCTCTGGAAGGTACCTGTTGCTAGTATTCTTAGGCCAACACATACCTTGGTTTCCACTGGGATGGGTTCCCCTCTGTTGGTTCTATGTGTGAGGCGTGGCCTGCACAGCTCCACTATTTGCTGCAGGAGGTCTCTGTCCACTCTATAGCGCTCTACTATCTCCAGGTCATGTAACCCGTGGTAGGTGACCCTGGGCCTGTACACTCTTCTCTGTCTCCCCACTGTGGGTTGTCTGGCACCATCTGCATTGTCACCACCCTCAGCAAGTCGCCTATGTCTCATTATGACAGCTATGGCAGCCCCTAACATTTCTGCTCTGAGTTCAGCTTTTTCAGTTTTCACTTCTGATAACTTAACTCCTGTCTTGCAGTGTCTCTTGAGAGAAACATCCTGCACTGCTGTTTGCAGAGTTTTAAGTGCTGGGCTGGGCTACTATTCTGCCTGTGTAATTGCCTGCATCTAATTGTTTTCACCTGCTAGCTCCAGCAGTATTCCCTGCTAGCTTCCTACTAAATCTGTTGCTTCCTTTTTCCTTTCTGTTTCCTCAGGGTGGAGCCATGTGTAAACCAGCAGAAACACGCTCACAGTGGCTTACACACGTGCACACATACTTACATGGTTCAGATTCTGCTTATTCAGATTAAAACACGTGCACGCCTGCGCAAACACTGTTAAACATCTCCCAACACGCTCCCACATGCTCAGTCTGCCTTACATGTGCGCACACTGCCTTACTCACGCTTCATGGCGCACACACGTGCGCATACACATTCAGCAAGAAACTTTGGTATAGGCAACAGTGTACACCTTCCATTTCTTGACTTTCTCATGCTTAGTTAGTGGCACACCTCTTTCCATGATATCTGTCTGACATCCGTCATGTAACTCTGACCTCCAATGAACTGCATTTCTTTCTACCATTCCCCCCTGTGATGTCACCTATCTCCTACTCTGTTCCTCCCCCTTCTGTAACTCTTACACTACTCAGACTGTGTTCATTTGCTATGTGACAGTGGAGTTCAGTATCCTTACACTCATTTGCATCAGATTGCCTACTAATGCTTAGTTACATGTCTTAGACTCAGCTTCCCCCCTTAGCAACCACTACACGGTGGCCATGTTGGTTTTGGTCTGCTGGTCCCTGCATTGACATTCCATGTATTGCATAAAACCTACATTTGTAGGTTTAAAACCTTCGTTTTTATGTTCTATACAGCGCAGCCCGTTTGCGCGGGGCTGCGCTGGGTTTCAACATCGGCAAAAGCCGAAAAAAAATTATATTTTTAATATATTTGCATCAGGTTACTTTGCCAATGGCCACATATTTGGCCATTGGCATGCTGCCTGACACATATGCACCCTTTATTTGGAGCTGACATGGCTCCATTGCAGTTTTTGCAGAAACGTACTCAGTTGTCAACTGAGTACATTTCTGAAGCTAAAATGGCTCTTACACGGGCTGTTCTGGACTTCCTGGATTGCTAATCATCCTCATTTGCATGCTATTCGGCTGCAAGTGAGGTGATTAGCTTATCCACACCCACTCCGTGTAAGAGCTGTTTTAGCTTGTCTCTTACACGGACTTTGGGCTGTTCCTGAATCGCGAAGGCTGCATGGAGTCTTACACTACTCTTAGATTCCGTGCAAGCCTTCGTGAATCCGGCCCAATATTTACATATATTGTAATAGTTCAGTGTGTGTGCAAGGAAATAGTGTTTGCAAAGGGGGTTATAAAATATGTACACAACATATAAGGACATGCAATAGTGGATGAGCTTTAACTGAAATTTAATTCAAATATTGGTACAAGTAATAAAGCTTAGATTTATTTATGATGATACAATGCCTGTTTCAAATGACACAGTTTATAAGAAGTCCAGTCTTGTTAATCCTCCATTGACCAGTACTCTTAATGTGTTTGGTCAATTATGTGAGAACAAATTATATGACCTGTTTAGCAAACAAAGAATTCACAATTCTAAGAGCAAACCTTTCTACAATTTAAATTCAAGTCAGTTTGCCGCTTTAAAGTACCTTTATCAGCATTCACATCTGAAGTATATGAAAGCTGGCAAAGGTAATGCCTTGGTTGTCATATATTACAGCATTTATTGAATTGTTATCTGATGTTAAAAGCTAGTAAAAAGTTAGCAAGGATTTTGTTAGGAAAAGTTATGGTCTTATTGATATGACGTTACTTGATTTACTTTATCAGAACTGTATTTCTTTTGGATGTTTTTGATTTTTGTTCTGTTGAACAACCACAATTGAATATTATTTTCAGTATACCCAAAATTCACAAAAATCAGGTTCAACCTACCTTCAGGCCCATTGTAGCGTCACGTAGGAATAAGCCAGTTAATATTGCTTCTTTTGATAGTGTTCTTAACCCTATTGTGCAAACTAATGAGTATTTCTTGAAAGATTCTTGGATTTTCCTTGACCAGCTTAGAGATTGTAAGTTTACTGGTCGAGAACAATACATGTGCACTGTTGATGTAAGCTCCCTGTATACATCTATTAATCAAGATATGGGTAATGAGTTTGTGGATTTGCATCTTAACAAATATGCTAAAGATATTAATTCCAAAACTATTTGTGTCATGCTTGAATTGGTGTTAAGTAATAATTTTTTTTCAGTTTGGGGAAAGTATATACCAACACATTTCTGGAGTGGCGATGGGGGCAAAGGCTGCTCCTGCCTTTGCTAACTCAGTTATGTGTTAGTGGGAGACTGCATATTTAGTCCCCCTGTCTTCCTTTAAATGTGTTACTTACTACCATAGATAAACTGATTTGTTTTTTGTTTGGACAGGTAGTAAGAAAATGTTTTTTTGAATTTGTTAAAGACCTGACCAACAGTGTTTGTTGGTTGAATTTTGTAGTTAGTTGTATAGGAAATAGTGTTAGTTTCCTTGATATACAGCTCACAGCTGACTTTGAACATGGAAGTTTTGAAAGTAATATTTTTTAGAGAGGAGACCTTTAGCAACAGCTACCTGCATTTTGATAGTTTTCATCCCTCATTTATGAAATACAATATTTTTCAGGGTCAGGTTATTCAGCTTAGCCATGTTATCAGCGACGATAATGTCAAGGTTTTAGATAAACTTTAAACCCCTTATTGAAATGTTTTCTGAGAGAGGGTATCATTTACCTAGATACATTGTCTACAATTTCAGAAAAGGTTGTCAAACTTAAGAATTATAGGTTTCCTCCTATTTTGAAGGTTGAGTTTACCCCCATAGAGGTAATCTTGAAAATACAGAGAGGATTTTAACGTTTCCAGTTCCAATGAGTAAGAGATATGAAGGAGAACTGGAAAGTGATTTTAGGCAATTAGAATCTTTTTAAGGTGATTGGGCAAAAACAAAAGTTTATTTATAAGAAAATATGCAATTTAAAGTTCTTAGAGCATTTAAAGGAAGATACGTTCAGTGGGCCTGTGGGAACTTTTCCTTGTCAGGACTGTAAGTATGTTAGGTTTATTAGTTCTATTAGTCAGTACTTTTTGAACATATAAACTACATGTTAACAGCAACAGAAAGGTATAATTGTAAAAATGAAGGTTTGGTTTATCTGGCAAGCTGTTGCAACTGCAACAGTTTTTACACTGGGAAAACTACTAGGAAATTAGGATGTAGGCTAAGGGAGCATGTACTGGCCATCAAAAACAAAGACCCTAATAATGCACTAGTGAGGCACAGTATGGTTTGTTCCAATTTTCACAAATTTAGTTAAAAGCTAGTAAAAATCTTATTTTTTTAAAGTTTAAATGACAGATTTTTCTTTGTATTGATATAGCGCCATGTTTAAATGAGACCATACCGGTTAAAAAGTTTGTTAAAGTATACATTTATTTGACTATGTATTATTTTTATTGATTTACTTTATTTTTTTAGGAAATACTTGTAGGATTTAGTCAATTATTGAAATATTTTTTAGTTAATTACATATGTAATTTTTTACTGACCAAAGATTTGATTGGTTAGTTCATTTGTGATGTCATTTTTACAAATCATTGAAATTTACTTAATTAAATTTGTATTTTTATTCTCTTGAAGTTCTAAAAGTAAAAAGGAACAAAAGTGCTTAAAATTACTTTTGTGCTTCCTGTGTGGTGATTTTTTCTGGCACTCGTGATTCCTGGTTGCAAAATGATTCATTTTTAATTGGTTCTCCTTTCCCTTTACAAGACATAGAGCTGTCAGACTAGCTGCATGTGTACTGGTAGCTTTCTATCCACTTTCTTGAAAACATGAAACTAAAGTGTTATGTTGACTGATCTCAAGAGGAGTATGATATCAGATATCTGGGCTAAGTTTAGAGAAGGCTCTTTCACCTGCTGTTGTGTTAAACTGAGGTTTTACAAGGAGAAGGGCATCCTCTTAGCTGTCTCCCATGGAGCTGGCTGGTTCCCTAAATTGCAACTTATTTTTGCTGTATACATTTGCAGTTTGATAACTGGGCAAGTCCATTAGTCACCACACTGTATATCCTTGTATAGATCAGTGTGTGTGTGATTAGATAAACGGTAATGAAATGTAAAGACACACACAAATCTCTCTCTCTCCCTCTCCCTCCCTCCCTCAATCTCTCTCTCTCTCCCTCTCTCTCACCCTCCATCTCTCTCTCTCTCTCTCCCTCTCTCTCTCTCTCTCTCTCTCTCCCTCTCTCTCACCCTCCCTCTCTCTCTCCCTCTCTCTCTCTCTCCCTCTCTCTCTCTCTCTCCCTCTCCCTCTCTCTCTCCTCTCTCTCTCTCTCTCCTCTCCTCTCTCTCTCTCTCTCTCTCCTCTCTCTCTCCTCTCCTCTCTCTCTCTCTCTCTCTCTCTCTCTCTCTCTCCTCTCTCTCTCTCCCTCCTCTCTCTCTCCTCTCTCTCTCTCCTCTCTCTCTCTCCTCTCTCTCCTCTCTCTCTCTCTCTCTCTCTCTCTCTCTCTCCCTCCTCTCTCTCTCCTCCTCTCTTTCCCTCCCTCTCTCTCTCCCTCTCTCTCTCCCCCTCTCTCTCCCCCTCTCTCTCTCATCCAATGGTGTGGTACTTCTTCATACTTTGACAAACAGCAAACTCAGACTTAATTTCAAACTTTATTATTGAATTTTCAAATTCTGAATTATAGTTTTTTTGAACATTTGGGACCTATATTTTCACACTTGTGTCAGGAAGACAAAGGTGTGTGTATGTATATAAACCCAACTGAAAAACTGCAGCTCAGCAGAGCTAAAAATCTTTATTAAAGCGTAACACAAAGCTTTCAGATATACAGTCCTTCTGTGTGCACAACCAGAATAAAAAACTTAATTAAATAGCAAATTATCAAGCTCACAAGACACGACCCAACCAACCAAAAACTAGCATTAATAAATCAATTACAATTAAAAGATGTAACTAAAAGAATATGTATTCATTTCAAACATAGCTGTTTCTGGCTCAGAAATGGTTTTAATACTAAACATTTTATTTATTCTAGGCATGTGGTCTGCCTACAGTCATAATATCCAAGCATATTCTCTTCGTTCTAATTTATTATCCCTGTCACCTACCCTTAGTAGGTGGGTTGTGAGGGTGGCTTAATGGCTAAGTTGTTTGCCTTACAAACACAAGGTGCAGGGTTTGAGTCTCACAAGGGATAATTGGCTAGGCTTAAAATGGCTCGCAAGGGCAGTTAGCTTAGTACTAAACTACGAACCTATGAACCTTAGATTTTTAGAAAGTATATCAATCATTCTAAATACAAACTCATGCTGGCTGCCATTATCGGCTAGTGCGTTGGTCATTATATTTTTACAAATATCAGATTTATGCTTGATGATACGATCCTTAAGATTTCTGGATGATTTGCCTAAATAAAAACTCGTACAGCACTTGCAGGTAGCCAAATGACCAACAAATGATGTATCACATATTGCCACACATTTAAAAATATATTTCTTGCCTGATGTAGGGCGTGTAAAAGTGCAGTCACTACATATACTACTGCAGCAAGAACAATTAAAACATGGATATGTACCTGACTTACTAAAAATCTGACATTTTCTGTTATAATTCATATCTTTATAACACAAACAGCTCTTTAAACTAGAACATTTTCTAGATGCAAAAGAGGGTTGATCACCTATAAATCTTCCAAGGTCTGGTAATGTTTTCAAGATGTCCCAATTATTTGTTATAATTTCCTTAACAGCACTAGTACATCTATTATATGAAGCTACATAACACAAAGTAGATGTTTTGTGAGAAGATGTACTAGGAACAGTGCCACCAAGAAAATATCCATGTTTTTTATGTAGGTAAATCATCCACAAAGCTTAAGGATGGAATCTGATATTAGGAAAACACAACAGCTGATGAGGAAAAGTCTTTGTGAATATCCAACTCCAAAAGCAGCAACTAATAAAATAAATATCCCGAAGACCTGAATGGCAATATACATAAATTTAATAGAAAAACAAGTCATCATCTTCTTTCGGCTGTTCCTGTTAAGGGGCACCACAGCGGATCATCTGTTTCCATTTCTTCCTGTCCTCTGCATCTTGCTCCAAACCTTCCAACCTGGGCTGACCCTCTAATATACTTATTCCTAATCCTGCCAACCCTCATCACATCCAGTGCAAATCTTAACATCTTTAACTCTGCCACATCCAGCTCAAACTCCTGCCTTTTTGTCAATGCCACTGTCTCCAACCCATATAACATAGCTGGTCTCACTACCCTCTTGTGGACCTTCCCTTTCACTCCTACTGGTACTTGTCTGTCACAAATCACTTCTGACACTCTTCTCCACCCATTCCATCCTGCCTGTACTCTCTTCTTCACCTCTCTTCCACACTCACTGTTATTCTGAACTATTGATCCCAAGTATTTAAACTCATCCACCTTCACCACCTCTACTCCTTGCATCCTCACCATTCCTCTATCCTCCCTCTCATTCACACAAATATATTCTGTCTCAGTCCTGATGACCTTCATCCCTCTTCTCTCTAGAGTATATCTCCATCTCTCCAGGGTCTCCTCCAGCTGTTTATTACTCTCACTAGAGATCACAATGTCATCTGCAAACATCATAGTCTACTGGGACTCTTGTCTGATCTCGTTTGTCAACCTGTCTATCACCATTGCAAATAAGAAAGGGCTCAGAGCTGATCCTTGATGTAACCCCACTTCCACCTTAAATGCATCCGTCACTACCACCGCAGACCTCACCGCTGTCACACTACCCTCTTACATATCCCGTACCACTCTTACATACTTCTCTGACACTCCCGACTTCCTCATACAATACCACAACTCCTCTCTAGGCACAATGTCATATGCTTTCTCTAAGTCTACAAAAACACAATGCAACTCCTTCTAACCTTCTCTGTACTTCTCCATCAACACTCTCAGAGAAAATATTGCATCTGTAGTGCTCTTTCCCAGCATGAAATCATACTGCTGATCACTAATCATCATGTCCCTTCTTAACCTAGCTTCCACTACTCTTTCCCATAACTTCATGCTGTGACTGATCAATTTAATCCCTCTTTAGTTATTACAGTTTTGCACATCACCCTTATTCTTAAAAATCGGTACCAAAACACTTTTTCTCCAGTCCTCAGGCATCCTCTCACTTTCCAAGATTTCATTAAACAATCTAGATAAAAACTCCACTGCCATTTCACCTAAATGCTTCCATGCTTCCACAGGTATGTCATCTGGACCAACAGCCTTTCCATTCTTCATCCTCTTCATAGCTATACTTACTTCCTCCTTGCTAATCCATTGTACTTCATGATTCACCACATCATTCAACCTTCACTCCCTCTCATTCTCTTCATTCATCAACCCCTCAAAGTACTCTTTCCATCTGCTCAACACACTCTCCTCGCTTGTATGTTTCCCTCATTATCCTTTAACACTTTTACCTGCTGCACATCTTTCCTAGCTCAGTCCCTCTGTCTAGCCAATCGGTACAGGTCCTTTTCTCCCTCCTTAGTGTCCAACCTTTCATACAACTCTTCATATGCCTTATCCTTAGCCTTCGCCACCTCTCTCTTTGCCATGCACCTCATCACCTTATACTCCTGTCTACTTTCTTCATCTCTCTTACAAACCCACTTCTTCTTTGCCAACCTCTTTCTCTGCATACTGTCCTGTACTTCCTTATTCCACCACCATGTCTCCTTGTCGTCCTTCCTCTGTCAAGATGTCATGCCAAGAACCTTTCTAGCTGTCTCCCTTACTAGCTCTGCTGTAGTTACCCAGCTATTTGGTAACTCTTCACTGCCACCCAGTGCCTGTCTTAACTCATCCCTGAACTCCACCTCACAATTATCCTTTTTCAATTTCCACCATTTGATCCTTGGTCCTGTCCTCACACTCCTCCTCCTCTTCTTGATGACCAAGTCATCCTACAAACCAACATCATATGCTGCCTAACTACATTTTCCCCAGTCACCACTATACAGTCTCCAATCTCCTTCAAACTGGCCCTCCTACATAAGATATAATCCACCTGTGTGCATCTTCCTCCACTCTTGTATGTCACCCTATGCTCCTCCCTCTTGTTAAAATACGTATTCACCACAGCCATGTCCACCCTTTTTGCAAAATCCACTACCATCTGACCTTCTGCATTCCTATGTTTAACACGATACCTACACATCATTTCCTCATCCCCTCTGTTCCATTCAGCAACATGCCCATTGAAATCTGCTCCAATCACTACTCTCTCACCCTTGGGTACAGTCATTACCATTTTATCCAACTCACGCCAAAATTTTTCTTTCTCATCCATTGCACACCCAACTTGTGGAGCATATGCACTAACAACATTCATCATTACACCATCAATTTCCAGCTTCATAAACATCACTCTATCCAGCACTCTTTTCACCTCCAAAACACTCGTAGCATGCTGTTCCTTCAGGATAACTCCCATGCCATTTCTCCTCCCATCCACACCATGATAAAACAATTTAAACCCACCTCCGATATACCTAGTCTTACTCCCCTTCCATCTGATCTCTTGCACACACAATATACCAACCTTCCTGCTGTCCATCATATCAGCTAGCTCTCTCTCTATACCAGTCATACTGCCAACATTCAAAGTTCTGATCCTCACTACCACAGTCCTAGTCTTTTTCCTCTCTTCCTGCCTTTGGCCATGCCTTCCGCCTCTTCTCCTCCTTCGGCCAACAGTAGCCCAATTTCTGCCAGCACCCTGCTGGCTAACAATACTGGTGGCAGTCGTTGTTAACCTGGGCCTCGACCTATCCGGTATGGAAATATTTACTGGTGTCTGCATGGCGAAGTTTTACACCGGATGCCCTTCCTGATGCAATCCTCCCCATTTATCCAGGCTTGGGACCGGCACAAAGAAATGCACTGGCTTGTGCATCCCCAGTGGCTGGGTTTTAATAGAAAAACAGGTAAAAACTAATAAAACAAGGATAAGCACTTTCAGAGCTGATCCTTCATCAGATCATCATTCATAAAAATGTCTAAGTATTTAAAATAGGTCTTCTCCAATAAAGAACAAGAATTTGTGCTCCACCTTCTCAAAACACATTCTCATTGAGGAAAAAAAATCAGCCAATCAAAAATGAGATTTGAGTCTACACCTTCTCAGAATCAGCTTTAATGAAAACGAGCCATTTAGACCAGGTGCCCCATCGTCATGCAAGTTTACTATCCATTGTAATTCAACAACCTCAGTGAAATTACAGATATCTCCTCCTCTCCAACTAATATTGCAGATCAATAGAACCATAAAGAAAAACTATGCATTGGATGCACTGCTACTTCCTGAAAGAGTGCATTTCATTCATTCTTTAACCTAACATCACTCATGTTATAATATATGCTCAATTAAGCATCAGTCCATCTTCCTCACATATAAACTATTGCAAGATATACCACATTTCCAGTGCAACAATCTGCATATAACTTCAGCTGATACTGTTTATCAATTGATGAGTGCACAAAATAGTTGTTCTTGCAAATATACTTGCACGCTTTACAATGTCGACATGCAATGGTACCAATCCTACTTGAAGTAATTTGACTCTTAGTTGAATAAATATTTCTACATAAAAGACATTTAAGATTCAAATTATTTTTAAAAGAAAATAAAAGACCATAACTGACAATTTTCCTAATAGAATCATCGGAAGTTAAAATTTTCCAATTCCTTTTAATGATGTGATATATTTCCTGAATGTCAGTGCTATATTTGTCACTCTCATTCTTGTATCTGGTTGTCTGTCCATCTCATTAGCCAATGACATCATATTACATTCCCTTCTGAACGACGGTTTGCACTTTGTCTGTCTTGAACACCGACTGTCATTCACAATGTCAACAACCTTCTTTTTATCATATCTACGTCGCTCAAACTTATCAATTAGCCATTCATTTCTTCAGTAAAATTCTTATCAGTACATAATCTTGAAACTCAAAGTGCTTGGCCTTTTATTATGTTTATCAAAACATTTCTGGGATGCATGCTATCATATCTTAAAAGTGCATTCTTTCAGCAATCTTTCCTGTGTATCGCAGTCTCTATCTGATTATTGCTGTTCAAAAATATTTTAATGTCCAAAAAGTCAATGGCTGAATCAAAGCTAAATTTCAAAAAGGATGCCTTACTTTCTAGATATGTAACAAATTGTTCTAGCTAATCACTTGTGCCTCCCCACCAAAGGAAGACATCATCCACAAATCTCTGGTAAAATAGTACCTTGCTTTTCCACATGTTGGAGGAAACTGAAGTTGGCTTTATTGATGGCTTCAGCTGTTCTTAAAGATACAGCACACTTCTTGATTTCTTTTTCAGATTTTGTTAGCACTCATTTCACTGGTAATTATATTGTGTATGTACCAGCAGTGTATGAAGGAGAAGGAAAAAGCATTATATTCAGCCTGAATCAAGAGAAGACTGCAAGTATCTGAGGTGTAAATTCAGAGAAATATGCAACCCCTAGACCAATGTTACATTAGAGAGGCATTTGTTTTACACAAGAGACCAAAGGTCAGGAGAAACATTTGCAGCTTACTTTACTGACTTGAGAAACAAGGCTAAAACTTGCATGTTTGGTGATTTAAAAGATGAGTTGATAAAGGACAGGCTTGAGTGTGCTATCAGTAATGGTGCTGAGAAAGATTTTGCTTTGTGACAGAGACTTAATGTTGAGCAAAGCCATCGAGATTTGTCAAATCCATGAAGATACAGAAAGGCACACAAGTATGCTGGCTAGTGATAAGAGTATAGTTTCAGCAGGCTCCAGAGCAAATGCAGACAGCATGCAATATGTGGCAAGCAGAAGCAGGACTAAGCACATGGCAGCTGCAGCCCCTGCGGGTGTGGCAGGGAAACCCAGTGTTTTCCAGCAAGTTCTAAGACTAGTTCGGTTAAAGGGGCATGCTGAATGCAGTACAAGGGTTACCCAGTACAGCACAAGAGTGAATCAGCAAAACCCAAGTCAAGCTTCATTGTTAACTGTCATAATTGTGGTGCCAACCACTTAACATATGGTTAGCAATGTCACAAGTGTAAAAAACTGAATCATTTTCAAAAGTTTTGCAAGTCAAGTAAACCTCACTCATTTGCAAAGAAGAGTCACTTAAAAGGTCACTTAAAAAAACAATTTGATCATGTAGGCTTGCAGTCTATTTTCTACATAGATGGTGCACCAGTAATTGGTGAAAAGGTTAATGCAGTAGATGTATTAGTAAAGGGCGAAGTGCTTTGTACAGTTCTGTTCCATGGTAAACACATTGAGCTCATGATAGACACTGGTTCAAAGTGTAATGTTATGTCAGCAGAAATATTTGCCAAAGTAAGGGCTGGTCAACTTAATGTGGCTAGTTTTGCAAAACGTGTTACCTATGGACGTGAAGAAATTCAAACCGAAGGCTTAGTAGTGCTTTCAGGTTATTGGCTGGGAACAGTTACAAGTTGTTGTCTTACATAGTCCAAAGACCTGTGCAGTTATCATTCAGTCTTAGAGACAGTTTGAGAATGAACTTACTGACCTTTACTAAAGAAGTTCATCATATAAGCACGTCCCAGTTCCATTTTCACTGTAGTTATTTTCTCGTAATATGCTGATTCTATGACGTTAGACCCAGAGGTCAGTCCAGTGGTCATACCAGCAAGAAAAATTCCATTAGCCATACAGGGCACAGTTAAAGTGCAGTTGGATAAAATGGAGCAACAAGGTGTAATTTGTCCATTTACAGAAACAACTGAATGGGTGTCATCTATGGTAGCAACTCACAAAAAAGGCTCAGACAAAATCAGAACATGCATCGACCCAAGAGATTTGAATAAGACATTAAAGAGACCTCACCATCCTATGTGAACAGTCGAAGAAGTTGCAGATCTAGTACTGAATTACACTGTATTTTCTGTCTTGGATGCAAAGAGTTCCCTTTGGCAAGTAATGCTTGATCACAAATCTTCATTACTGACTACATTCAGCACCCTATTTGGAAGATCTAGATTTCTCAGGATGCCATTTGGAGTAAATTCTGCAAGTGAAGTCTTCCAGCATGCAATGGAACAGATCTTTTCTGGTTATCCCTGTGCCATAATAGTAGATGATTTGTTGGTTGGAGGCAATGGTGAAGTAGACCATGACAGAAACCTCAAGAAAGTTTTAGACAGAGCATGTGAAGTGAATTCAGTCCTCTGAAGTGCAAATTCAGATTACCAGAATTCACATATTTAGGTCATTTATTTACCAGTACAGGTTTACGACCAGACCTGTCTAAGCAAATGGCTATTCTTGAGATGCCAGCACCAGATAATGTTCAAGCTCTATGGCGTTTTCTTGGTATGTTCAACTATTTGGGCAAGTTCATACCAGATTTCACTAAACTTGACAGCACCTTTAAGACAGCTAATGCATAAAAATGTTGCATGGTCTTGGCTAGAACAACATCAGAGATCTTTTGAGGATCTTAAGCAGAAAACTGCCAATCTACCTACACTAAGATACTATGATGTCAATAGACCAGTTACTCTTTCCTGTGACACTTCAAAGTTTGGTCTTGGCATAGCTATTCATCAAGAGGGTGGACCAGTAGCTTATGCATCTAGAACTCTTCCCCAAACTGAAATGCAATATGCTCAGATTGAGAAACAACTTTTGGCAATTGTGTTTGCAGTTTGCATGTTCAAAGTTTCATGATTATATTTATAGGTTCATAAGATAATACTAGGCTATTGACCCAGAGGCCCTTATAAGCCTAGCCAAGAATTTTGCCCATGTTCCCTCAAAGTCAGTACCTGTTTTCCCTGTCCAGCAGGGACACAGGTGGGATCCCAGGGGTGTATTTTGTTTCCCATCCAGTCATCCAGGTTCCTCTTAAAGAGGGCTAGAGAGGTACTCTGCTTGACATGGTGAGGGAGTCTATGCCACAGATGGTGGAGTCTTTGGGACACAACTCCTCACCACAGCACCACCACTGCCCTCCTCTTCTTCACTCATATCATTGCAGAGTCTCTCATCCTCTACTACTATCTAAACTTGCAAATCTCCACCTATCCCCCTCCGCACTTGCCTGGTTTAATAGTTACTTATCTGGCTGGGAAGAATCTGTCAAATGACTCTCATCCTCCTCACCTTTCCTTCCCATTTCCACTGGTGTTCCCCAAGGCTCCATCTTGGGACCCCTTTTCTTTAACATCTTCACCAATGATCTTTACACCTCATGCAAAAAATCCTCCCTTATTGAGTATGCTGATGACTCCACACTTATATCCATCTCAAATAACATTCCTGAACTACACTCCCTGACCCAACAGGCCCTACTAACAATGGCTCTCTCACAACCTATTGATCCTAAATCCCAAAAAAACCAAACTCCTACTTTTCCTTCCCCATTCTCTTTCTCATCACAAAACCTCCTTTGTTATTACATCTTCTGAAAATACAACTATCCGACCTGACACCTGCACAAAACTCCTAGGGGTCATTATCGATGACAAACTCAAGTTCAACCTACACATACTCCAGTGTATAAAAAAAAAACAAACCAGAAACTAGGTCTGCTATATCGGAACAAAAAATTCCTAAGCCCTGAATCTAGACTTACCCTGGGCCAGGCACTCCTCCTCCCCTCACTTTTATATGCCGTCCCAGTTCTTACCAATATCCAAGCCTCCACTCTAAACAAACTCCAACAGACTTATCATAAAATAGCCAGATTCATTACTAACTCCCCATACAACTCACACCACTGCATTTCTTTAAACTCTCTTCAGTGGTTTGAACTTCCCCAATTTCTGCTATATTATCAATATGCTACACTCTATTCTTTATAAAACCTCCTTCTGTCCATCTCTATCTTCCTTAGTCTCCTTCTACATCCCATCCTGGACCATCTGTACTTCTAACCAACAATTACTTGATGTCTACCACCCAAAAAGGTCATTAGGCAAACTAATCTACAAACACTCCTTTGCCCATGCTTGGAACAAACTTCCCCTTGACTTACATTCAATCTCTCACACTTCACGCTTTAAAAATGAACTAAAAGCTTATTTTCTCAATTCCAGGACCTGCCCTTGCCATGACCCCACCTAGTCTTCCTTCCCTTTATGTACCCTCAAAAGGTCCATACTTAGTACCTCATTACACCTCTGTGTCTACTACGCATTTGCATAATTTTATACAAACAAAAAAATGTTATTGTTGACCTATTGAACTATATCAATGTAAAATCATGTTACTAAGCTTCTTTTTAATGCAACTTTAACTTTATGCATGTAACCCAATATATGTGAATCTTTTTGCTATAACTGCTATTATATCAATATTGTTTAAAATTGTACTTGTTTAAAAATGTACTACTGAAGCTTTTCTCCTCGGGTCTCCACTGAAAATGGGCCACAAGCCCAGTTGGACAAACCTGGTTAACAAATGTCAATAAATAAATAAATGAATAAATAAATAAATAAATCTATCCCACCAGTAATAGACCATGTTAAGGGCTTGCATGCGGGTTACATGAGTGGAGTTTGTCTTATGGATATGCAGCAAATCCATCAAGGCTGGGTCTGAAATGGCATTGTATGCCAGACACAGGTCACCTCTGAGCAGTCTGTATGAGACTGAGTAGAGTGACAGGGATTTTAGCCTATCTGTATAGGATAGGTGTTTGAGACCTTGGATTTTCCTGATCAGGAACTTCTGTGGTCTCTCCAACTGCTGCACGTGCTTGGCAAGGTACATGCTGAAGGTGGCATTGTATTTGATAATGGATCTGATAAGTGAGGAGTACAGGTGTGTTATGACCTCCTTGTTCCTGGATGAAATACCCTTATTTATGAGGTGGGCCATGTAGAAAGCCTTTCATACAACAGAGGCAGCATGGTGGTCAAAGGTCAGGTTGCAATCAACAAGTCCCTCACGACTGATTGCATGCTTAGTATGTTGTTATTAATATCATAATTAGTGGGGATGACATTTTCCCCAAAGGGGATAATGATGGATTTCTTGGCATTTAGTTTGAGGCCATGCTTCTGGCACCAGTCATTAGTTTGGGTAAGACTCTCTTGGAGGATGTTCACATCACTAGGGGAATTTAAGACTGTGCCCAGCTTGCAGATCGAAACTGACCATCAACTTCTAGTTACTATCTTAAAGAAGCCTATGCATTCTGCTCCAGCAAGATTGCAAAGAATGATGCTCAAATTACAAAAGTATAACTTCAAAATGGTCAATACAAAAGGCAGACTTATTTATATGGCTGATAAGTTATCCAGATCACACAGAAATACAACGGAACAGTGGAACAGTTTAATGCAGAGAATTTTGACTTTAATGTCATGGAAGTGCATCATTTTTCAACCACAAGACTTGATGAGCTAAGAAATCATACCAAGACTGATTTGTTTTGCAAAAGCTTAACTACTTCATCCAGGTAGGATGGCTGTCAAAGCAATCCAGTATACCGCCTGAAGTGCAACCTTATTTTCCTTACAGAGATGAGATGTTGATGGAAGAAGGTCCTAAAGTTGTTCCTGCTTCCTTATAATGTGAATATATTCAGATTTTGCATAGTGGCAACCCATGTTCTGAATCTACCGAAAGAAAGGTGAGGGGACTAGTATTTTGGCCCTCTCTAGCGAAAGACATTGACAAAGTACTTTTATCTTGTTCAGTATGTAATAGTACTAAACTGCATCTGCAAAAAGAGCCACTTCAGCTAAGTCAAGTTCCTGAACTACCTTGGTCAACAGTAGCCATTGACATATTTGATTGGAACAATCAGCATTACTTAGTGATGGTCGACCCTTATTTGAACTGGTTTGAGATCGATTTGTTACCTAACCTAATGTTCACTACTGTTATTACCAAGTTGAAAAGTCATTCCTTAGTCCATGGTAGTCCACATAAGCTTATCTCTAACAATGGTACGCAATTTACCAGTCAATTGTTTCAGAAATTTGCAAGAGAATGGGACTTGGTAGATGTTACTTGTATTCCCGAACATCAGCAGTCAAATGGACTAGCTGAACATACAGTACATAGTGTAAAGCAATTACTAGATAAGTCAAAGCATGTCAAGACCGACATCTTTTTGAATTTGCTTAATCTCAGAAACATACCCTATGATGATATACTTGGCTCACATGCTCAAAGACTTATCTAGGCAAACCAGTACAACCTTGCCTATCAGTTCCAGTTTGTTGATGCCTAAAGCTAAAAATAACAGAGCCATCAAAGCCCATCTACTCAGAAAACGTTCTTTTTAGAAGTCCAGTTATGATAAAATGAGCAGATTTCTTTGTCCATTGAAAAAAGGAGAGACAGTGAGGATACAAACGTCGAAAAGTTTCAACCAGATTGGTCAAGTAACAGGTTTACGTACCAAGCCGTGGTCCTATTTTGTGGAATCTGAGGGTGTGGAGTACAGGAGAAATTGCAGACATTTTCTTCCTGTATCAGACTGATATCTCAGCATTGTTCCTGTGATACAGACTCTACATCTCAAAGCAATCCAGACAAAGTTCCTGTTCCAGAATGTGTCAACTTCTGTTACTACTTCTGATGATGTTCCTGATGTCCCCAAGGTTGAACATTCAGCAAAAACTTTCCCAGTTCCTAGACCTAACTCTAAATTCTATATCACACAATTTGGTTGCATCTCCAGACCTAGTGTGGAATACACAGCAACCTGGACATAATTGTCAATATGTATCTAGTTCTGTATAATTGCATGTCTCAGAACTATCTTGTATTTATTGCATGTCAATCAATGTCATCAATGAAGTATGATTTATTTCTCAAAGAGGGAGGATGTAGAATATGTATGTGTGCTGTACCTTTAAGAAGCATTTCCAAGGTCAGCTCATGCATATAAAGAGCAAGCAGGTGCTAGCTTCAGTGCCATTTTGAGAATGTAGCCAGAGAAGGAACATGTATGAGAGAGTCAGTTTGTTTATACATTTATCTAAGTTAAAGTTATTGCCTCATTCCTGATGTGTTTGTACATAATGAAGTTGCTTGAACAGAACCCACAAATGTTCGTCTGTTACATCCTGACTGGGCAAATGACAGATAATAAACTAGAACTAAGAGAATATGCTTGGATATTATGACCGAAGGCAGACCATATGCCTGGAGTAAATAAAATAGTTAGTATTAAACCAGTTTTGAAACAAACAGTATAAGACAAATCTGGGAGTGAAGCAAGACAGCTTTACTGCTGCTGAAGATGATGGTCTTCTGAGGCTTTCAAGGATTGACAGTCGGCTTGTGCTTTCCATTACTGGGCAGATACATTGCCTTTGGGGAAAATATCCATTTTCTTCTTTGTATTGCTGCTTTATTACTTTACTCTTCAGGAAAGTTATTTTAAAGCTAGGAGTGTTGTGTTACCAGACTGTCACAAGCCTGTAATGTATGTAATGCTTGTTTTTCCTGTTATTTTAAAGATGTATAGTAACTGGAAACATTTTTTTCTGTGGAGAAATTGTGTTTATTTTACTTTTGTGGGTCTCACATAGTGTTTTAAAGTGCTTTACATTGTGTTTTTCTGTCAAAGTAACTTTTTTGGACTGGTAGGATTTACTGGCAATTGCTGCTTGCCTTTCCCCAGAAAGAGGCACCGGTTTCAGCTAAACCACGGAACAGACTAGTAGTCCCACAATTGGTCATTCTTCTAGCCGCAAAAAGAAAAAAAAAAGCAAACAGCCTTTGCCACGACAGCAGGTAAGCAATTTGCTCCCGCCACAGGTGGGTGTCTGGGTGGCTCTGCTGTGGCCATTTGTTGCACCTCGGATCCCTCATCTTTTACTCCAGATCCCTCTGGTTTAGCATCTACAGTCACTATGGACTTGGGGTTAGCCACAACTTCTGTGGCTGTTGTGGTTCCCTCAGTAGGCAATGGACAGCCACTGTTGTCAGTCTTGAGAGGATACAGGGAAGCTTTCCCTGTTGTGTCAGAATGCCCTTCTTATTTTGATTTATTTTCTAAAGGGATGAAATTCATCCCCACTACTAAATTTAGACTTGTTGACTGCATCAGTGAAATAAAAAGATATATAAGAAAACTTAATTTAAGTGTCATGTTCAAAGACACTACAAAGGATTCTAGTAAGCAAGACTACAAGTGCAAAGGGTTAAAAAAAGAAGAGCACGTATGTGCCCCCTATGCATCCGATTATTTCAATTTATGACAAATCCGTAACACAACAAGTATATAGACTACAAAATCACATTGGTGGTAAAAATATTAATTATAATTTATCCTTGGAAGAACAAAAAGTCCTTACTAACTTAAGAAATGATGACAGCATTAGAATAATGAAACCCAACAAAGGGGTGGCATTGTCTTTCTTGACAGTATGGTATATTCTTCAAAAATATATGATTTATTACACGTCGGGAAATTATGAAATTGTATCTTTGAATGAGATTAATATTGCTTACAACAGGATTGATTTACATATAGAAGAATTCCTGTTAGATAACAGAATCACTATAGACACTCACAATTTTATTAAAGTGGAACATCCCAAGTTAGCTTCAATAGTGGGAATCCTGAAAGTCCACAAAGATACAATAGACTCCCCCCCCCCTATTTAGACCTATTATTTCGGGTAGTTATTCCAAAACCTTCCCTATGGGTTCAGCTATTGACTTTCACTTGAAACATATTTACAACAAAATTCCACATATGATGAAAGATTCATGGGAATTTTTGAAGAAATATCTTACATATTTGAGAAGTAACAATTTTTTATTTGTAACCATAGATGTTGTAAACCTTTTCTCTTGTATCCCTAAAATTGATGGATTAGAGGCATTTGCTAACAGCATACATAAATATGCAGACCTTGAATGGGACAAAGCATGCTTATTAATGGACATGATGTCAATTGTCCTTGAACATAATTACATTCAATTCGAGGGTGAATTCTTTAGACAAACCAGGGGCATTGCTATGGGAGCAGCATGTGCTCCCATCTTCGCTAACCTGGTTATGTTAGACTGGGAAGAGACTAAGGTGTTTGAGCTAGTTTATGCAATATATTAAATATTATTCACATTATTTAGATGATATATATATATTACGGGAAGGGAGTTCGGACAGGTTGGACCAGTTTTTAATATATCTCAATCAGAGTAGCAACTATTTAAAATTCACTTCGTATAGCAATGATTTTGGTGTACCCTACATAGACACATATGTTTCTAAAATGGGATCTGGGTTTAAGTCAAGAATTTATAGAAAAAAATACCTTTTCCAACAGTTATTTAGAATTTTCCAGTTATCATCCCAGGAACAGGTTTATCAACATTTACAAAGGCCAGATTATACGTGCCATCCAAATGACTTCTGTATACAAAGACATGATAGAGGAAGTGGCACATATCACAACTATGTTCCATGAAAGAGGGTATGATGACAAGATGATGGCTAGGGTTAGTCAGCAAATTATTCAAGGATGGACATTTAAATATAAACCATTGTTGGGCTTATATTATGCATCAGGACTGACTGATGATCCACCAGTACATTCCCTAGAAGATAGTCCATCATATGGGAAATATTGTGTGTTGGAATATGGACCATATATAGGTAAAGTTAAGAACATCTTGACTACCAATTGGAATATTATTGCTATTGATGAGGAATTAGTTAGTATTTTAGGGACTGGACCCAGATTTGTGTATAAGATGGGGTACAACATAAAGAAATATTTAGAGAAAAGGAATTTAAAACCAATATCTTATGACTCTTATACTAAAAAATGTGGTAGTTGTAAACAGTGCAGTCACATTCTTCAGGAAAAAAGTATAACATTGGAAAATATAAATAGTACAAAAATAATATTCAAACAAGGTAATTGTTGCACTAAGATGATTGTATATATGGCTAAATGCATGGCATGCTCAGGATTTTATATAGGAAAAACTGAGAGGAAATTTAATAAACGGATATATTCTCATTTATATAGTATCAGGACAAAAGATGAAAAGAATGCTATTTTTGACATATTAAAAGATGTGGAGACAGGCACTATTTCAAGTTTGCTATTATTGACAGTGTTCAACTTGACATAGGGTAGGGAGACTTCAATGGCCTGTTATCATACAAAGAGTATTGGTGGCAGGTTTTATTGGATGCTTCAACCCCACCAGGACTCAATGACGTTATTTCTATTAAACCTTTGCTAGCTATGGGTTGAATTTGGGTTTAGTGGCATATGCAAGAGTTAAGTCACAAACAGGCATACCAAATGTTATATTTATTTATATTTATATTCATATATATTCACATCATATTGATGGTACAATTTTGTTATAATATTTTTATAGACAGGCAGATTTAGGACAAGATATATATTTTGGTCATTGTATATTGTATTGTTGTTTAGATTCTTATAGTTTTTATAGGACAGTTTGTATGGATATGTAATAATTTGTTCTGTATTACCCAGGCATTGTACATATAAATATTTAATACTAAAATATTTTTAAGGTTTAGATTTATATTTTATAATACATATTATATATGTTCACATTGTGATTAGCATAGACAGGATTTTTATAATAATAGGTTTTGCATTATGTGTATTTTTAGGTGTCATATACCTTTAATATGAAGCATTGTGTATTTTGAATTTTGGCACCAAAAAGTTTATTTAAGTGCTGAGAGGTTTGTTTCAACTTGTTCTGAAGAAGCTTGCCATTCAGCAAGTGAAAGCGCTTAACCTTTTGGATTATTCTGTGTTTCGTTTAATAAAATTACAGTTTGGCTGAGGATACCGTTGGTTTTTGAAGACATTTGTTTCATTTGTTCCACTGGCTTTTGTACACATTTTTCAGCTGCTGAATTGCCGTTTTTTTGGTGAGTTTTGTCTCAAGACACTGGGACTGTCAACGTTCTATGTTTTATTCGGTTCAGTAGTTGCTTGGAATGTTGTTTGTGCTGGTTCCTTCTGATAAGGATGGGAAAATTATTGATAGATAATTGAAAAAATTGTAACTTCTGCAACTTTAATTTTCAGAATTTTGAATTTTTAGGCTCATATGGTTGTTTGTTCTCATAAATTGTGAAAGTATGAGGAATGTTTTCTCTGCACTTTCTTCTTGTAAAGAAAAATCTGCTTTAAATGAATTAGTTTCTTCGATTGCACTGTCACTATGCATTGCTTCCAGTGTATATGACTTATACTACTTCAAGGGCTATGATTACTGGCACTGGTTTGAGGAGGTTTGCATGGCTGCATTCTCAGAACTTCCCTGAAGGTGTTAAAAAAGAGATTATTAATTCATCCTTGGATAGGGATTTACTGTTTCACCTCTGTGCTGCAGAGGTGATCAAAATGTGTGATGAAAATGGAAGCTGTTCCAGGGAATCTAAGATTTTCCATCCCTCTCTAAGGGATTTTTAATCTCCTCATCCAATTTTGGCAAAAAATAGAAATAAACAGTCTCAACAAAATACATATTAACAAATTTAAGAAGAAATGACAAGGGTTTCCAAAAAGAAGTCTCAAACCTCCTAAAACTGAGGACAGTCCCAATGAGTCTGAGTATTTAAGAGACATTATGACCAACTCCACCCTTGTTTCTTCCAAAAAGTCTGAATCTCTATTTTTTTCTTTGGCAACACAAGTTTCAGACAAATTGGTTCTGAAAATCATTCATCAAGGTTAAAGATGGCAGTGGATTTCTCCTTTCCAGGGGGTCATTTCTCATTTTCCAGATCAGATTCTTTTGTTTCCATCAGTCTGTCATCATATGCAGTACCAAGGAGTGATAAAACCAGTTCCTCCTTCTCAGATGAGGAAGGGGTTTTATTCAAAGATGTTCCTAGTGCCAAATGAAGGAAATGCTTGGAGATCAGTTCTGGATCTTTCTTCCTTAAACCTGTTTGTGATAGCACCCAATTATTTTATTTAACCTGTTCCTCCTTCTCTTTGAAATTTCTTGGTAATACTACAGTTAAAAGACCCTTCATCACATCTGTACTCATCCAGACTTCAGACATTTGTTAAGGTTTTGTGTGTCTGGATCACATTTTCAGTTCTCTGCCTTACCCTTTGGACTATCCATTGCACCAAGAGTGTTCACAAAGTGTCTAGCTCCAGTTATAGCTCATTGCAGGTTACAAGAATGTCCACATTTTTTTCTCATTTAGATTACTTGCAAGTGTTTGCAAAGTCTTTTCTAAAGTGACAGGAATCCCTTTCTTGACTGAGAAATCTCATACACAAGCTAAGATTCCAGGAGAACATTCAAAAGTATTTCTTGACTCCTTCATACATGTATTGTTGGGATGTCAATTAGACACTTAAGTTCAAAGAACTTTTCTTACACAGGAAAAATAGATATATATCTTGATCTATTGCTAAGGTTTTCCACTCAGACTTTGGTCACTAGGAAGGAATACCTCAGGAGTTCTATGATTATCATGATACTCCTATTAAGACTTCACATGAGAAAGGTACAGTGTTATCAGAAATCTTTTTCGATCCCAGGAGCAACAACCTCAGTCTTTTCAAATCCCAGTGCTGGGGTTTGTCAGAAGAGAAATCATTTGGTGGAAACAACAGATATTCTTAAATCCAACTCTCGCCTTCTCCCTCCCTCCCTTCCTGCTGCAAAGCAATCAGTCACCACAGATGCCTCATACTTTGCTTGGGAAGCATTTTCAGGGGGGATAAAAGTGCAGGGGGGTTGGGATGCCAAGGATAGATACAAGCACATAAATATCAAGGAGATACCTGCCCTGATCAAGGCACTCATCCTCAGGACCTATTCATGTGATTACAGACAATATCACAGTCATGTGGTACATGAATACAATTTGGGGAACCAGTTCATACCCCCCTTTACTGACTAGCCATTTTAGCTTGGGATATAGTTTCACAGCACAGTCTCACTCTACAGGCATCCTACCTTCCATCAGAGCAAAACTGTGTGACAGACAAACTGAGCAGGACAAGGGCAGACCCTCACGAATGGAAACTAGATCAGAGGGTCTTCCATAACTTGATCCATCTGAGGGGATTTCCTAAAGTAGACCTTTGTCTCCTCTCTGAACAATCAACCAACAAGATTCTCTTCCAGGACTTTATGCTAGAAGGCCTGGAAGACGGATGTGTTTTCTTTTCTTGGACAGAAATGTTCCTGCATCTTTTTCTATCCTTTCCACTAATATTCAGACTATTTCTGAAGATTCAGAAGGAATCCCCCAAAATCATTATGGTGACTCCCTTCTGGCCTGGACAATCCTGGCTCTCCATTCTTTTGTAACTGGCCAGGGACAATTATAACATTTTTCTTCATAGACTAAATCTACTCACACAAGGGCAGGGGTGTTTGATACACCCCGGACATCAATCAACTTCAGTCGACTGCCTGGATGATAAAATCTTAATTCCTTTTAGGTACCTGTTTACTGATGAAGTGCAACAGGTACTAATGGAGGTAAGAAAGCCAGCCTGCTACTAGAAAGTTATATATTAGGAAATGAAAGAGATTTTCTTGTTGGTGCCAACAACATGACCAGCACCCATTCAGGGCTAGTTTTTCTCTGGTTTTACAATATTTGTGTGAGTTATTTATCTATAGCCTTTCTTATTTCACTAGCAAGGTTTATTTATTGGCCATTTCAGCATGTCTGCCCACAGATCCTCTTCTTTCAATGCAGTCTCACGTAAAAATATTTTTGAAAGGGGTTTTGTGTAAGTGGCCTCAAAGAAAACTGGAAGCCCCTCCTTGGGATCTTATTTCTGTGTTATAGAAGCTAACATTTAATTGATTTGAACCAGCTAACCTGGCTGACTTGAGGCTCTTAACATGGAAAACAGTTTTACTAATTGTTCTGACCTCTGAAAGAAGGGTATTTGAGTTGCAAGCTCTTGTTGGACAGCGCAGTGGTGCAGTAGTAGCATTGTCACCTGACAGCAAGAGGTTCTGTGATTCGATTCTTGGCTGGGGTGCCTTCTGTGCGGAGTCTGCATGTCCTCCCTGCATTCGAGTGGGTTTTCTACAGGTGCTCCGGCTTCCTCTCACATTAAAAGGACATGCATCTGAAGCATTTCTCCCTGGGCCTCTGCTGAAAATTGGCTTTGTTCCAATTCAGACTTCCCATGTAAACAAATGTTAAATAAATAATAATGGTGAGCCAGCTCTATCTCATTTAACATAGGGATAAGGTTTTTTTTTTTTTTTGAGAACCAGTCCTCCTTTTATGCCTAAAGTGGTATCTGAGTTTACTTTAAGCCAAACTATTTTCTTCCTGAACCTAAGAATAAGGTTGTATGTTCACAGACAACTGAGGTTCTATCTTGACAGAACTAATTCTTTCAGATCTGATCAATTGTTCATTTCTTGTGAAGGTAAAAAAAGGTGCAACTTGTGTTAAAACAGACTATTTCCAAATGGTTGCATAAAGCTGATACCTTTTCTTATACTCAACATTGCAAATCTATTCCAGCTAGGTAAAGGCCCACTCATCCAGGACCTTGGAGTTACCTGAGGCTCTTTGTAAAGGGTCAGATTCTAGAAATATTCTAGAAGCTGCTACTTTGTCCTCAATAAATACTTTTACAATACACTATAAGTCTGAGTCTGTCTCAAGGTCCAGATCAGGCTTTGCCTAGGACCATTCTCCAGGGCTCCTGGACTCTTCTTCCACCTTCCAAATATAGTAAAATAGGGTAATCTACCCAAATAGCTAAGGATACTGCAGCATTGATCAATATAATGAACATAGTGCTGCTGTGTAAGTAAACTTACCATAACAGTCGATATTTGAATGGTCACTGCTGTAGTAGTTGCTACCTTCCTACATTCCCCTTGTTTGGAGTGCTTTTTTCATGCCAGGGTGTGGGCATTTAGTTTTTGTTGTTCCTAGCTTTGTCCTTTCAGGGCTATGCCTCCTCTCTGTTGGCAGGAAAATCCTGAAGAGTCCAAACTTGTATTTTAGTCAGCTCAGCTAAAGCCACCTGATAGTTTGGGCATATGGAATGTGCCCTGAAGCTTTGGAAGCTGACTGGCAGGATATAACCCATATTGCTAAGGCTACTGCAGCAGTGATTATTTGAACACTGACTGTTATAAGTTTACTAATACAATGCTACTTTGTGTATTCTCCCTTAGTATCTGAATATACCTCTCAGATTAAATATTGGAAGCTTTAAGTCACATTCTTGGGGTATAAGAACCTGTTTAATACATTGCATAGTAAAACATCATGCTCTTAGTTGTTTAACATCAAGAATGCCACACTGATCCCCTATCAGCATACAATTCCTGGTTGCTAGACATGGATACCCATCTGCATTAGCATTCTTAGTACCTTTACTGTGAACATAAAGGGTTGCAGGGACAAAGCAAATGTGCCCAGTTAATTGCTAACATCTTTTCATACGTTCATAGGAGATTATTAGGCTAACAGCTGAAGAGCACTTACAAGCCTAACCAGTTTTACCCAGATTTTATCAAATTTTCTATCCTTAGGGAAAAGATAATAAGGGTCATCAAGTGGGCGTTTGACTATTTTTACAGGCTGCCTACATCAATAAGGGACATGGGTGTAACTCCAAGTGCAAATTTATAATTTCCATTCCATTGGTCCAGATTGGGGTTGAAGGTGCTCAGGGAAGGGCTTTGCTTCATGTGAATAAGAAAACCTATTCCAGAGTAGGGACAATCTCTGGGACACATATTTGTCTCTCCAGCATGATCTATTCATGTTAGTGATCAGGTTTAGATTTTTGTAGTGGCTAACCCTTGTGCGGTTAGTTTTGCGAATATATAACATTTCCATCAGGGCTGGGTCAGAGACTGCCTTGTAGATCAGGCACAGGTCACCCTTTAGTAATGGGTAGGAAAATTAATACAGTGATAGGGCTTTTAATTGGTCTGCATATGACATGTTGGTTATACTCTGTACCTTTATCATGAGAAACTGTTGCAGGTGCCTGGGAGGATATATGCCAAAGGGTACATTGTACTCAGTTATTAGTCTGAGGACCAAGTACAGTGGAACTATGACATCTTTAGATCTGGATGCCATGGCCTTACTGATAAGACGAGCCATATAGAAGGATTTCCTCACCACTGTGGACACATGGTGGTCAAAGTTCAGACTACTATCTATCTGAGTACCCAGATCTCTCAGCACTGGGTGCACTCTTAGGGGGGTGCTATCATTGTTGTAATTTGCAGTGGCATTTAGTTTGAGACCATGACTCTGACACCAATCATTAGACTGCATCAGACCTTTCTGTAGGATTTCAACACTGGAGAGTTAATGATTGCCCCCAATTTGCAGTCATCAGCAAACTTGTTCAGCCAAAGGCCATCTGCATTTGCCCTGACATCTGAGAAATATATCCCAAACAAGAGGAGGCCCAGCACTGAGTCCTATGGTACTCCACTGGTGACTGGCCTCTTGCTGGATGTGTATTCCTCCACTCTGTGTCCTATCCATGAGCTGTTTAGCTATCCATCTGGTGAAGTAGAGTTTTATGCCCAATTTTGTGAGTTTATCTATAATAACCGAGTGGCGTATCATGTCATTTGCCTTGGCCAGGTCAAGAGAGACAGTATGCACTGTCTTACCCTCATCCATGATGACCTTCTCAAAGAAGTCCATCAGAATGAGCAGGCAGGACCTGCCCTTAATGAAGCTGATCTGGACTGGGTCTTGAGTCTGGAGATTTTCTATGTTGTTAATCAGATCCATGATTATTCTTTCCATGGCCTTGCATATGAAGCTAGTCAAACTTATGGGTCAGTAGTTTCCTGGGTCAGTTGATGGTCCCCCCTTGTGCAGAGGGATGACTGTTGCTGTCCTCCAGTCTACTGGGACAAAGTCTGTCTGGAAGCTGTGCTTAAACAGAGATCTGAGTGAGTCTGCTAGGTCATGTTTCAAGCTATTTTATAGGTACCCTGGAATTCCATCAGAATCTACTGATGCCGTGTTTCTAGCTTTAAAGAGTGCAGTGATGACCCGTTCTTTTGTGATAACAGGCAAAGGAATGGTAGGGGGTATTTCATGGGGAGTGACCGGAGATGATGAGGGAGTGAAATGTGAGCTGAATTCATCGGCGAGCAGGTATGCTATTTCTTCTAGCTGAGTATAAGTAGTAACATCTACAGCAAACTCATCACATTGAATGTTTCCATTAAGATTTCAGACATATCAAAATATGCTTTGTAGTTATCCTTTGCTTGGGAGGCTATTTTAGACAGGTATTTAGCTTTTGAAGACTTGACTAGTTCCCTAATTTGCCTGTTGACACTGTTGTGCATCTTCCCACTTACTTCTAGACAGGAATTTCTTCCTTCTGTTGTATAGCCTACTTGTGCCACGGGTCCACCAGGATGGCTTTTTTTCTGGCTGGACGGGTTTAATTCAGTCAAGTACTACCGTTTCTATGCAGTTGTTCAAGTGGATGTACAGGGCATTTCTGGATACTTCTGCATAGGCCTCCATGTTTTGGGGGAACTTTAAAAGTACCTATGCTATCATTTAATAGAGGGTAATTTGTCTTGGAATAATTCTTTAGTGTTTTAGAGTTTGATGGTGTTCACATCATTACATTTATTGCATAGGAGACTGATTTATGATCTGATCTTCCCAGTGAGGACAGTATGCTGGAGCCGATGCTTGTGAGTACTGTGTCAAGGATATTTGAGCCCCTACTCCCCTGGGAGTGCAGATCAGCTGTTCCACAGCATTTGCATTGACAAAGTCTGGAAATCTCTAGGCCTGCATGTTAGTGTTTGTACATGTTTCCTAGTTTATGGAGGGGTAGTTAAAATCACCCATGAGTAGTGTGTTGGGGTGAATGGTAAGTGATTCTAGTAACTTCAAGTATGCGGAGTGGTTTATATGGTTTATGGTTCATGGTTCATGACTGGAGACTTGTAGCTAGAGAAGATATGGTGGGGGATTTTGCCTACGGTCAGCTGGACATGGAGAAACTCAAGCAAGTCACCTCACTTGACGAAGCTAGAGGTGTGATTCTATTTTTATGTAAGTAGAAATGTGTTCTCTTTTCATTTTTTCCTTTTCAGAGGATAGCCAGAATGCATGACAGGCATTGTATCCTTGCACTGCTGCTGCTCTGTAACTGCACAGACATCAGCATTCTCCAGGGTGAGGAGAGGTGCCAGGGAGTGCAGTTTCTTGCTAAGACTCCTAGCACTGAGCAGTAAAACCTTCAGCTTGCCATTAGAGGAATGAGTTACATTGGTAGGTCTGTTTTATTTATTTAGTTATCTATCTATCTTACATTTGTTTACTGGGAAAGTCCGACTGGGCAAAAATTGCTTGTTTTCAGCGGAGGCCTGGGGAGAAAAGCTCCACATAGTACATCACAATACAAAAAAATATTAAAAACAGTCAATAGAAAAATATTCAACAGTCATTATAAAATACATACACATAATACACAGAAAGTAGGATGCAGGTGGTTAACGTGAGATAGTAATACACATTGGAGTGTCATGCATTATGCAACTGTAGAACTGTATCATGGAATATACCATTTACAGCTAGTTATGAGAAAGGACTAAGTATTTATTAAGTAAGTTAGCCTGGGTCTTGACAGTTGCATATCAAGGAATCGGTGATGTAGGACTTTAGTTGATTTTATGAAGTTAGATTTGTTATTTTGCATTCTGATTTTGGGGGTTCCAGATTTTGGCAATTGCACTTGAGTAAAGGCCCGGTTTGGCACTGCCTAAAAAGGCACCATGGGGTGGCTAATGCCTTGGCTAGTATTCAAAAGTCTAGTGGTTATAGGTGCAAACCATTTCTGGCAAAGCAACGTTGTTTGTTGATCATGTTGTCCCAGGCTGACACATACTGGATCCCCTTGTGACACCAGTAGCTAATCCAATTACTGAAGTCAATCATTTTCTGTTTGTATTGTGGTATCATTCTTGGTGAGAGTAGAATTTTGCCTTGTGTGATACTTATATCAGCCTGTGACATGTATTCAGAGAGGTCCGTCATGTCCAGGGAAGTACATCTCACATCATTCACACTCAAGTGGACTATGACTGAGTCATACTGGTACTGGTGGGTGAGTGACCCAAGTGCCTGTGTGATCCGGTGAATGCTGGCCCCTAACAGGCAACTTACTGTAACCCTCTCTTTCTCCAGTCTGTGAGGAGGGCATCTATGTCTCTCATGATGGAGTCTCCTATGACCGAGGTGTTTGAATTTGTAGTGTTTCACCTTAGGGGGTTGTTTGTGGAGACACTATGATGTGTATTTTTATGTGTGATGGTTGGTGTTGACTTGGTTTGGTTTGCATGTGGTTTCTGTGGGTTGCATACAGGAGGCCACTGAGGTTTTGGTAAGTTATTTCTGAGTACCTCCACATATGTATGTTTGTGTAGAGACCTTATTTGCTAAGGGAAATGATGTGTGTGTGTGTGTGTGTGTGTGTGTGTGTGTGCTGAAACCTGTTTGTCATTTGATTTGTCAGTATGTGAGAAGCATGTCTCAATTTTCATAGTGTAATTACATCTCTCACATGGACGGCCATGGTGGTGCAGCGGTTAGCGTTGCCGCTTCACAGCAAGAGGTTCTCTGGTTCGATTCTCGGCTGGGGTGTCTTCTGTGTGGAGTCTGCATGTCCTCCCTGTGGTCATGTGGGTTTCCTCCGAGTGCTCCGGTTTCCTCCCACATCCCAAAGACATGCTGTAAGTGGATTAGACACTCTAAATTGGCCGTGTGAGTGTGTGCGTGTGTGTGCCTTCTGTGGAAGGTTGGGCGCTGGGCTGGCAACTCGACACCGTAAAACTCCACTGCCAATCATGAGCAGACAGATGATCTGCTGTGGCGACCCCTAACCAGGAAAAAGCCGAAAGACGAAGAAGAATTACATCTCTCACATACTGTGTTTTTTATTTCAGGATTAAGTGATTGTCGGTATATATGAGACAATTGGTACATTGCCTCAGGATGCCCATGTCCACCAGGATAGCCACAGAGATAGCAGGAAAGTGCCTGTCCATGGTTTCATTTTTTTTTTTTTTTTACTGTGGATTTAACCAGAGGAAAGAGTGGGAACATTTTACTTGACTGGGATGATAGCACACGGGTGAAGAATGGGCACTATATTCAGTGTGAACTGCAGAAATCAAACAAGGTGCCACTGCTCTGCACACAACTCAGAAGCTCCTAGAGCAGCAGGAAGACTGGGGAAGGTTGCAGAGATAGTTACTCTAATGGTAATTTCAACTTGATAGTGTCTGCATCTATACAGGGCACTGCTAACCGATGCTGTGTGGAAAGCAGCTTAGCATGAACACTAGGTTTATATAGAATCAGAAAAACAAGTTTTACAACAGCAGACCAATCAAGAAAGCACACAACAAGCTTTCAGCCAGCAGCCTCCAACTCAGATAGGTTTGCTACAGTATACTTCTGCCACAAGAGTGCAGTCAGAAAACCCTCTTAGTTTAAAAATGCTGGTTTTAGAGCTCAAGTGCAAGGAAATCACACAATCTAGATATTACTGTCCTGTAAAACTAGCAGATTTAATTAAGTACTACAGCAGCAGTGGAAACAGTTCAGTTTTAAAACTCTACTAAAGTGCAAAAAAATGTAGCAATTAATACAATATTCTTATGAAATAACAATAAAAATTATCAGCAGAAGTACAAAATTATACTGATTTTCATTATTTTAAGAGTGGATGGATTTAAATTGCTGCAGATTCTCCAACTCTCAGGCAAAGTAGCCAAACCAAGAGTAGCTCTGAGGAATTGCTTTTTTCTTCCAGTGTAACCATTGCTGTGGGGCATGGTCCATGACTAACCTGAGATTTGTGCTAATAAATAGCACAGCAAAACAGTATGTGACCATTTAATGGTGAGGCCCATACTGCTCAACTGTACAGATTCTGACACAATGTCCAGATTTTTGCCTCATATTTATTGCCCGTTTTACATAAATTTGTGGTTTTCTGGCAAATTAGTGGCAAATCTAAAGTTAGAAAATGACAGACATTTGAGTTTCAGAATTTATACCTTTCAGAAAATTCATACTAAAGAAAAACCTATTATTCTATCAACTTTTTAAGTTTGTAAGAGCAATATTTAAAAATCGTCCCTATTTTTTGGCCTTCGTCCCACTTTTATTTATGGCTTTGTCCAGATTTCTTGCTCTAAGTAGTTGAGAGGTATGGTGAGGCACTCTCGCTCACTGACAGAACATCTTCTCTCTGCAATCCTCCTCAAAATTCTGCTAAGATAGCAAACCGGGTATTGTTCATTATACATTTCTTGATGAAATTCAGCGCCTTTCTTTACCTCAGACAGATCTGTATAGGCACTAGAAGGCTTAGCAAAGTCAGGGGTAACTAATGCTGCCTCAGCTTAATGCATTGCTTTCATAAAGTTTTCATTGCTTAAATGCAAATTTGCCAGGTCAAGCGCATTTTTGTTAGTATACTGACCTGAATTTAACTTCTTCACCAATGAATACTGGATGTAGCTGTTTCTTCTTTTTCTTTTATTTCTTCATCTACAAAATGCAACTCCAGACAACACAACACTTTTCTTCTGCTTTTGGCAGTTTCTTAACTTTTACCTCAGTATCTTCTATTTTTGCAAGTTCCTGCTGCTAAAAGTCCTGTTTCTGACTAGCCCTCCATTTTAAACTTATGAGGGAAATCTAGGGATCTCTTCAACTTCCCTTTTCTTTTTTCACTGAGGTTAGAACTGTGTGTTTTCCATTTGTGTCTCCACAAGGCATTCTTCACTAAATTATGACCGGAATCTTTAGCAAGGTTTTGCATTATGCACTAAGGGTTCCACCCAATCTGTAGCGAATTCTTTTATTTATTAAATGACTGGAATTTTCTGATAATGCAGAAGTTCTTCTCTGCCATCTACCCAAATACCCTCCATTTTTGCTTGAGGTATTTTCAGGCCACAGAGTATCCAGCTGAGCTTCCTCCCTCCACAATTTCCAGTGTCATGAAATGGGGGAAGTCTTGACTATTACATCATGTGTTACATTAGATATTAAGGCTACAGAACAGTACTTTTCCCGACAATGTTTGAATTTCTGTGTGTGTTATGGCATATTCTTTCTTGCCTTCATAAATACATTATTTGTGCCTTTTTCTTGTCATAGGTTTTATGACTGAAGGCACAGGATTCCTTGAAAGGTTTGACCATGCTCACGAATACTAGCAATCCTGACAATTTTTTTCCTATTCACTGTTATGTTTACATTGAAGTCTTGCTATTTTATGTGAGATTTAATATTTACCTGTCTCTTTAAAACGGGTTTTATAGTTTTTCCTAGTGCAATTATAAGTCAGGATGACACAAAATAATTGTGTAATATGCTTTTGGGATCCTTGGACAATTCGGATACTTAAGGAACATGCCAGCAAAGAAGTCCACAAAAGTTACAAAGGATAAAACATTTGCAGTGAAATTTTTTTTGTTTTAAATTACTAAATCACAATTACATATTTCCTAGTAACAGAATAAATGTGGACACTCCTTTGTTACTATGGATTAGCATGACCTCTGATTCATTTTATAATGTAAATTAGTTATTGACAGTTGTTTACCAGAAAAGTACCCTTTTTCAGTGGAGGCCCAGCCTGGAGCTCCAAGGTATCATATTTAATGCAATCAATATTTACAATAAATGTTATAATACAATTTCAGTAAATAAATAGCATAATAGTCAGTATTTATTAACTATCTCATAAAATAGGCTGAGCTTATGATACTGTAGAAGGCACTGTATTCTTGTATTCAGTTAGAGAGCTGGTACCACCCTGTCTTCTGCAACAGCTAAGTAACTTCAAGTTTGACATGGAAAATATATCTTATGCATAATACACTGGCAATATATCTGACTGATTCAACATTTAGCGAACTTAATCGTGACATAAGGAAGCAATAGGCTGTCTCTTCTGCTCTAGTAATTATTTTATCACAATCTAATCATACAGGTTCATTATTAACACATTTCTTAGCAATTACATTTCTGAAAGGGACAACTTTCACATTTTCATTGTTCAAATTTCTTTAAGGCACAGCATAATTAGTTATACATTTTCAGCAATGTGCCCTTTCTTCCCACAGTTGAAACATTTATTATACTTGCTGATTTTACATTTCTAGTTGCGATCTTAGACTGCTGAGTTCTAAATAAGGCTTCATTATCTAACAATCTTACATTAGCACTAGTCTGAAGGCATTAGTATTAGAACTACTCTGAAAACTACAGTTCCATAAACTGCAAGTGCCCTATCGAATTTGTCAACAGTTAATAAAACAATCATTTTGTTTTTGCTATTTACTTGTGTTCTTGACAAAATGTTTATAACACTTTTTAAAATCAGATATTTGAGCTGTTACCATTCATTGGTGTTAAATTTCCAGTTATGAAATTTTATAGTTTCTATTTTAGAATCCACACCAACCCCAGAAAGCAGTTATTTATATTTTTACTTTGTTATAGTTCAGAAAGTATGCACCTTCCATGTCTATGTAAGCTTTAATGGCCTCCCTGTTAATTGAGAAGACAGCAGTTTTTTCCAGGACATACCATGCCCACTTGTCCAAGGTTGCATACCTCTTGAAATCAATATGATAAGCCTTGATGACATCAGCTTTGCTGATATTTTCAGTGGTAGGGTGGACTCTAGAGTGGTCAGCACAGATGTTCTTGAACGTATCTGTTCTTGGCGGCTGACCAACTCCTCTTCTGAAAGTCAACATGGACTACATCAGGGTCATGCTGTTATGCACTATAGTCTCCACAAACATCTCCATTATGGGTATACCAAAAGGATAATAGTTTACTCACATACAACAAATCTCTCAATCTGTTTTCAGTTGTGGAAACAAGTCTAAGCTGTAGGTGCACTTTAAGGTTGGAAAGCAGGAATAAAATATTACAGTTTGGCAAAATGACTACATTTTGCCTGTCTCAAAAAAAAAAAGTCAGTGTATTGGTAAGATACACTGAAAAGGGAGTGCGCTTCATTTATAGTAACAAGCATGCAACCAAAAACCGCTTCATTTATAGTAACAAGCATGCAACCAAAAACCGCTTCATTTATAGTCACAAGCATGCAACCAAAAACCGCTTCATTTATAGTAACAAGCATGCAACCAAAAACCGCTTCATTTATAGTCACAAGCATGCAACCAAAAACCGCTTCATTTATAGTAACAAGCATGCAACCAAAAACCGCTTCATTTATAGTAACAAGCATGCAACCAAAAACCGCTTCATTTATAGTAACAAGCATGCAACCAAAAACACTAATCTAGTTGGTAGCAGGAAAACCATAAAGTTTGGTATTGAGACAATTAGCACAGAATGTTATGTGAAATCGTACAGTGACCAGTAATACAGTGAAGGAATGATTCCTAGACGCATATTGAGTGTCTGAGCTTCTGGAGAAATAGTACTGCATGCAAATGACTACATATTGGCATGCAAATGACTCTCAATAAGCAAATGATTAAATAAAACATGGCAGAGTAATTCAGAAATGCATAAAATTTGTGCACTGAGCTGAGAGGATCATGAACACAAAGATTTTTAGTTTACAGGGAGCTTTGTGTTATGATGCTGCGAGCACAGTGTCAGTATTAGCAGAGCAGCAGGTGTTAGTGACCTTTAGTGCCAGTGATACCATATGCCATGACCCACTGCATTGCAGACATGACCACCAACTGCTGACCGCTACACCTGGGACACTATCAGCAGGTACACTGTGGACAAAGAGACAGCAGATACTTGCCTACTATGCATGGACTCAAGGGGGATGCAAGGAATGCCTATTCTGCTGGATACGGCTCTTTATGTTGCATTAATCAACTTTGTTACATGGATACTTAAAGAGTATCAAAAAGTGTCAACTTCAGGAATACAAACCAGTTCCTTGACATGATGCTGCAACATGAATATATATATTTGGTTTCCACAAAGAGCAATGAACAGAAACCCTACCATGTGGGCATTTAATAACATATCCTATTCCTCTGATGTCCAAGGACTATTGACTGTACCCTCACTGCCATCAAGGCCACACCTGCTCCACATGACATACAGTATTTCAGCTGGAAGGACTTCCCCTCTATAAATTTATAGGTTGCATACTATGCACAAGGGTTTATATCTTCTTCTGCTTCTTTTGGCTGCTCCTGTTAGGAGTCGTCACAGCGGATCATCTGTTTCAATTTCTTCCTGTCCTCTGCATCTTGCTCTGTCACATCAACCACCTGCATGTCCTCTCTCACCACATCCATAAACCTTATCTTAGGCCTTCCTCTTTTCCTGTTACCTGGCAGCTTCATTCTTAGCATCATTTTCCCAATATACCCTTCTTCCCTCCTCAGCACATGTCCAAACCAACGTAATCTTGCCTCTCTGGCTTTGTCTCCAATATATAATGCGTATATGTGCCATTAAGGCATTTTCCATGCTTCCCACATCTGGCAAACATATTAACTCTACCAGTATTTCATCCAGGATGATTTCCATAGAGTCATCTAGTTAGTAGGTGCACACAATGACAGCCAGAGATTCCTGCCTATGCTGTTCATAAGGATGAAGGCAGAAGGTCAGTTATGATGGTGTCCACTGCTAGTTGTTGAAGGTGATGCAGGATTTGCCTTGGAACCATGGCTAATGACCCTCATCCATATCTTTCAGACAATAACAGAGATGGCATATAATACCATTATATTCCAGGCATGGATTATTATCAGATGTGCATTTGGATTTATTGATGTTTCACTTGCACTTTCTGGATACATCTGAAGGCACATTTTATTTCATACCTAACAACTGCGGTAAGATATTTGCGACCAATGCTAAGTTACTCAATATGGCAGTACTTGGATGCTATCTGGGAACATCACAGTACCAGTCAGCAAACCTGTTACAGCAGTGGAGAAGGAGTCAGGAGAGGAGTCATTGGAGGAACTGGCTACAGCTGTTTCCCATGCAAGTTAGAGGTGGGCTCAATATACAGCAGCACTAGTAAAGAGGTGGCATCAAGTCCACCATGATGGACCACAACAACGGCAACACAGAATAAGACTAATGCATGCAATAATACATCCAGGTGATGCATTCAAGTGAACTGACTGGTCATGCTGTGCATCAGATGGTACTTTACACAGGCAGGACAGATTAGTGGCCAGAGCACAGTAATTATTATTTGCACAGGTAGGGTGGGGCACACTGTCAGGAGACAGCAGTGCTACCATTGTTCTAAGGGTTTTGGGAGGAAAAGGATGTGGTAACCACTTATGTGGGTAGTAATTCACTGAAGTATGTGATCACTTCCTTCACCATTAGGATAGAACTTTTATGTCATGCTATGAATGCTGGCTAGGTGTACAATGTGGCTCAGCAGTGTATGCTGCAGGAGGGGTAGTGGCTCCCTGTGTGAGAACTCAGGAGAAGGGCAGCATACATGCTACAAGATGTTACATATTTAGTTGATTCATTTGATATGTCAACTGGGGATTGGGATGGTGGATCCAAAGAGACATTCCCAAGAGACATTGAGTGACCACATCTATTAGTGGAGGCAGATATAGCCAGAAGTGTCTGTGATGCAGTTTCTGATACATTGGTTGCCATCTTTGTAAGCCTGGTCTGTGATTTTGCATCATACATTCATGCCCTGACACAGTCGCAGTGGGTATTTACTATTATCCTCAGGGTTATAACAATGGATGCCAAATAGCCAACCTGGCTGTCAACAGGGATGTTTTCATTGTCTCTGTATAATGTGTCAGTCTGCAGGTGGTGCAAGTTGTCCCGCAGACAATACAGTGGTTGCATTTTTTCATGCAGACAATGTAGCACACTTACAAACTCTGTCATGACACATGTGGTGACTGTGTGACTGGATAAATGACCTGCACATCCACAGATTGATGTCAAATGTTGCAACAAGGTCAGGAAATTACCCTGAATCATGGTGGTGAAGCCCACTTGCATCCTTCTTTCCTTGAATGGTAACACTGACATGATGTCCAGCTCTAAACATGGAATTTTGGAGGGTCCGCTTGCTGTTCTACCACAATTTTATTTTGTGGGGAATGTGTGGTATGCTGTAATGTTAGCCTTGCTTGCAATGCTAGTGTGTCACTGGAAAGTGCCATGTGCAGTACTAGTACAGTCAGCCAAAGCATACCTGCTAACATTAGGCATGTGCCTACCTGTTGTGCTGGACCCCCCCCACCCACCATTGAAACCACTGATGGCATAAAGAGTGGATCTCATACTGGTTTGTATCATTTGCTTGCATAACAGATGAGTGCATACATACCAGTGTTGCAGGCTGGTGCACTTGCAGCTGCAGTGTACCTAGTGGGCAGCTATGGATTATGTGTTCTGATGAATAACTTCACACATGTGAACAGCTTACAACAGTGGTAAAACATCCTAACTTACAGAAACTTAGGCAAACATCATAAGCCTAGCAACTATGATCAGGTTAATGCTAGTTTTGGGGCTCTCTTTCCTGCCCCAGTCAGGGTTACCAGGAACTCCTCCACTTTCATGAGATGCCTCTATGCTGGTGGCCTGCTTTCAAATGAGGACTTGTCCCTGGCTATTTCCTGTGCCTTCATCTTGACAAGCAGTATCGATAATGGTGACCCTGTAACATACCTGTTCTGTGTCCTACTGTGGCTGCCCACTGCAGCATGATGTGCCACACCTGTTCCCACAAGGCTTCATCTGCTTCACTCTTGTAAAGGATACACATGCCATACATGCCTAGGGCCTACATTGACATTTTGTCTCCACTGCAGTGAACTTTTTGTTATTTATCTTATGTTAATTATGACAATTCTTTATCCATGTCATAATTTGATATACATTCATTTGATCGGCCGGTGGATGGCTGATTGGAAAATGTTCGGAAGCAGTGCAGCAAGTTCTCATAATTGCGAATGCAATTGTTGCAAAATGCAAAATATCCCCCCTTTTTGACCCATAGTAGTGCTTGTTTAGGTGGTAGAGTGGTCAGAAATGTCACATTCGGTGTTTTGTACAACATTCCAACCGTTCGCCACTGAGAAATTTGACATTTAGAGTTGGTGTATAACCGATTGAGGAAAGGTTGGTCACTCAAATGAATGTATTCCCATAATTTGTATGCCTTGTACTTGCTCCTTTGATTTATTGTTTTATACCTTTCTACTCTTAGATTTTCTTTCTTATATTGCATTTTGTTTTGTTTTGTAAAAAATTTCTCTCCAGCTCTAATACAAATGAGCCCTACCAAGCAGGATGCCGGCAATGTCAATATTTACATACTGAGAAGGATATGACATATAAATAATACATGAATAGATACATGTATACGAAAAATGACCTCATCGATGATGTGAGGAGGAGGAGCATAAACTGTGCCTGAATCAGTTTACTTATAAATGGATGCAATTCAGTAACTCTTAAGGCGGTTACATTTCCAGGTGGCTATTTTCAGATATGTTTCCAGTGACAACTGCACAAGTTACATATTTCAGTGTTTTGATAGATCTAGAAAAATGCTAGAAAATTTCTAGTGACATTTAATTTTGTATCAAAAACTTTCCACTTTATTTTGCAAAGTATTTTAGCATGTTTTTCTTTGGGCTTGCTGAGGGTCATCCCTCTTAGATCACCTGGAGGGCTTCATCGAAGCAGCTCTTAATTGAGTTTCACCTCAACTTACTTCATCTTTGCTTTCCTTACTCACAACTATGAGTGTCTTCATTCCAGCAGCTTGAGGATCTGGCTTCATCACCCATGACTGGGGTAGCTGCATTTAAGAGTTAGATTCAAAGGTCCTCATGTTGGGAAATTACATAGTAACTCCTAGGGTATTTCTTTCTTAGTAACACACAGTGGTAAAAGAAGGTTTACTATACACATATAACAAAAAAGTTAGCATTCAAATTTAGACTTAATGTAATCTTTATTTAGCTGCCACAATGAAGTGAATTTTCACTAACACAGCCTAAGCTGGCAGAAACAATCAAAATACCCACATCAGTCCCCAAGGCTCTGTCAGCTGAATATCTGCGCATTTATCATAAAGATTCATCCAAGAGAAACTCAACACTAAATCTCAGACTTATTTATTTATTGTCATTTGCTAACCTGGTTGGTCCAGCTGAGCCAAAATGGCCCGTTTTCAGTGGAGGCCCGAGGAGAAATTCTCCAACTGCAATTATAAATGTTCAAAAAGAGATTACATCATAATAAAACTTTATAACACAAAGGAAACCAGATAGCTCCCATTGCAATTACAACATAAAACATGGAAATTACATTGTTATAAGAATTATTACACCTAAAAGCTGTTAACACCACTATAGGGTTTTGTACAGGTTTTTGTACAAGTGAATATACATAAGAATAGTTCCAACATAATGGTGAAGGTGCAAGGGAGGAAAAGAATTATGTACTCATAGTGGGAGATTGGTTTGAGGGTGGCTGCAGTGGTGCAGTGGTTAGCATTGCCACCTCACAGCAAGAGGTTCTCTGGTTCGATCCTTGGCTGGGATGCCTTCTGTGTGGAGTCTGCATGTCCTCCCTGTCATCGCGTGGGTTTCCTCTGGGTGCTCCGGTTTCCTCCCACATCCCAAAGACATGCTGTAGGTGTATTGGACACTCTAAATTTGCCATAGGCATGAGTGTGTGTGTGCCTTGTGTGGATGGTTGGACACCGGGCTGGCAACTCAACACTGTAAAAACTCCACTGCCAATCATGAGAGGACAGGTGATCTGCTGTGGTGACCCCTAACTGGGAAAAGCCGAAAGAAGAAGAAGAAGTGGGAGATTGGTTTGATTTGCTAGGAAGAGGAGCAAGAAGCGATGGAGAGGATGGGGAGTGGTATTGGGAAAAAAGGTAAGTGGGATCAGGTAGGAGCTAGACAGGGGCAGGACCAGGTGTTCTGTAGGTAGTGCTTGAGTGCCAGTTTGAATTGGGACTTATGGGGGATACTTCGAATATTATGAGGAAGGGAGTTCCAGGAGTGAGCAACTGAGTATTTGTATAATGACTTGCCAATATTTTTTGATGGTTTGTAAATGTCTAGAAGATGTTTGTCTGATGAGCGGAGTTGACGGCAGGGTTTTTTTTGAGTTATGATGTTGGAGATAGAGGGACAGGATGTGGGGTTATAAAGAATAGAGTGAGTTATATGCAGTTGTGGGAGGAGAAGTTGTTTTGGGAATTCAGGCCATTGCAAATATTTAAGAGCAAGGCAGAGGTGGGATTTATGGGGAGGTTTGCAGCAAATTTAGTTATTTTATTGTAGGTTTCTTCTAGTTTGCTGAAAAGAGATGATTGAAGGTTAGTAAGGACTGGGGCTGCATAAAGTAGAAAGGGTAAGAGGAGAGACGTAATGTAAACTTTATCTAAATACAAAAGGATTGACAAAAAAGACCTTTTCATTTAGAAGGGCCAAAAATCTAGGTCAATATTTAATTTGTTACAAAGGCCAAAAGTCTTTTTGTTAATAAAAGCAAACGAGTGGATGAACAGGTGATTCCAGAATGCAGGTCATGTGGCAATTGCACTATATGTAAGATTTTTATTCCCATTACATAAATTAGTACCAGTTTGTTTGTTTGTTTGTCTTTCAGCTTTTCCCGGTTAGGGATCGCCACAGCGGAACTCCGGTCTGCTAATGATTGGCAGTTGTTTTTTATGGTGTTGAGTTGCCAGCCCAATGCCCAACCTTCAACGAAGGCAAGACCATTCACCGCATGTCTTTGGAATGCCCACTCGACCGTGGGGATGACATGCAGACTCCACACAGAAAGCACTCCCAACCCAAGCCGAGAATTGAAACGGGAGAACCTCTTGCTGTGAGGCAACAACACTACCGCTGCACCACCGCGGCATACAAAAGTATTTGACATCACACATCTGGCAGTTTGCATATGTGGTGCCTTCTACTTAGGCTGGACATCTTGTCTATTCAAGTTTCATTTAAGAGAATATTTGACTGATGTTACGTGTAGAAAAAAATCTAATGCATTGTATAAACATTCACTTATGTGCAAACAAGCAAACATTTTGTTGGAATTGATAGTTGTATTTTTCATAAGTTATCACAGATCAGAAATCTAGCATCCTGGACAGCAAAGAGAGGCTCTAGATTGTACATTATGACTTTTTTCCCATGGTCAAAATGAGGTTTTCTGAATTTAATATTTCAATTAAACTTTTTTATTGATTTTGTTGCTGAAGAAATATGATTTTCAACCAACAAATATCATGATTTATCTGGCTGTCTGAGATTTAGATTTTTTTGTTTTATCCATTTTCATGTCACAACAAATGAACTTGTTTTATGATGATAATGAATTTAAGAGGATGCTAGGGATATTTTGAAGCTTATACAGGAAATACAAGATTGTATATAGCAACTCAGAAAGTTTATGAGCTGCTTATTCATGTGACATGAGATTATTTAAATATCATGTAGACTGGTGGGGGATTCAAACTGAAGCGCATACTTTTGTGGAGAAACTGGCCTTTGTTACATCCAAATTCCAGTGCTGATTTTCTGCTGGATTTATCATTGTGCTTCCTGCATGGACAGTCAGCTGGCAGAGCTGTACAGATTTTTGTGGATGTTACTATATACCTAGCCATGTGATCCCTGGCTGCAGACGTGCACAGCTGCAGTATCTATTCCTTACATATTTATATATATACTGCTGTGCATGCCTGACCACAGCTACAACAAGCATATGCCTGGAAATACAGTGACATCCTTAATCAGGGGACTCTGGCTGTCCCAGCCATGGAGAATGGCAGCTCTCAATGTCAGCCACTCACTCAGACTAGTTATTTCTTACTGTGCTCTGATCACTAATCAGTCCTACATTTTATTAGTTTTTTTCTTAACTTTTCCATGTTGGAGAACATGAACCCTTTCTGTATGCTGCCATGGGCTGTTATAGACCTGAATTTTTCTCAAATAAACTTAAATTTTCCACAGATAACACAATTCATTTGTACCCACAGATCAAAATTGATGCAACATGGACTCACTTACCAAGATTACACAACATACAGGTCCCACGAAACTCCATTGAAAGCCTTTAATCCAACTTAGCCAGCATCTAAAATAAGAAGTGATGAACCAATATAGGAAATCATTAATGTAGTTTAAATGACAGAATTCCTCTGGGATCAAAACCAAGCTTATGACATCTAAAAGTGTGTCTACCTGAACCTTGTGCAGTGATATGTCTGTTGTTGCAGCATTCCAATATATGACTAGTACATACATTCACTGCCCCAGCAAAGTAAAGTCAAATCATAACAAATATTTAAAGCCAAAATCATGCTATGCAAGAGAGCAGACAAGATTTCAATTAGGAATACTAATCATTTGAGTGCCTCATGTTTGGCAGTATATCATTACAGCTTCACTTATCAAAAATAATGCAAGTTACATCTATAATTCTGCACCATAAAAATGGAAAGACAGTATATTTTTCACACAAGTGCTTATTACATCACCTATTACAGTAAATATACTTGAAATTACAATACGAGAGGGTGCCTGATTGTGAGCTCCACCCATCTGGTGGCAGGACTCCTAAAAATTCAAGTGGATATCTTAAAAAAATACATAATGAAATTCACTAACTTATGGGTTAGTGAAATAAAATAAGCAGAAGGATAAAACTGTTTGGATTTTATACATAAAGAGTTTCAATGTCCTAGGACTTGTGCTAGAAGAGCCCACCAAACTTCAACCAGTGACTTATCACTTTATGGGATATTGAACCACAGAATCACATACTTGTTTAATGATTTTGTTAATTCTGACAATAACAACATGGTGTCATACAGGAGCTTGTCTTCCAAAATTCACAAGAATAAACAAAAACAGGGAACAACAGTTTCATTCTTCAGACTTACAATCATTCATCAATGTGGTGTTCAGCTACATCATTCATCCAGCAGACTGAGGCCGTGCATGCAAAACACAGCCACGTCATTCATCCAGCACACTGAGACAGTGCATACAAAACGCAGCCACGTTATTCGTCCAGCAGACTGAGGCAGTGCATACAAAACAGCCATGTCAATCATCCAGCAGAATGAGGCAGTGCATACTAAACACAGCCGTGTCATTCATCCAGCAGACTGAGGCAGTGAATACAAAACAGCCATGTCAATCATCCAGCAGAATGAGGCAGTGCATACAAAACACAGGCATGTCATTCATCCAGCAGACTGAAGCAGTGGATACAAAACACAGCACATTATTCATCCAGCAGACTGAGACAGTGCGTACAAAACAGCCACGTCAATCATCCAGCAGACTGAGGCAGTGCATACAAAACACAGCCACGTCATTCATCCAACAGACTGAGGCAGTGTGTACAAAACATAGCCACTTCATTCATCCAGCAGACTGAGGCAGTGTCTGCAAAATACAGCCACATCATTCATCCAGCAGACTGAGGCAGTGTCTGCAAAATACAGCCACATCATTCATCCAGCAGACTGAGGCAGTGTCTGCAAAATACAGCCACATCATTCATCCAGCAGACTGAGGCAGTGCACACACAACACAGCCAAGTCATTCATCCAGCAGACTGAGGCAGTGCATACAAAACACAGTCACGTCATTCATCCATCAGACTGAGGCAGTGCATACAAAACATAGCCATGTCATTCATCCAGCAGACCGAGGCAGTGCCTATAAAACACAGCCATGTCATTCATCCAACAGACTGAGGCAATGGATACAAAACACTAGCAAATGGGCTGAAAAACAAACCAATGAAGCTTTCTATAAACAATGTGATATCCATGGATAGCAGGAAAGATTGAAAACTTGTACAAACCAGATAAAAAGTAAAAAGTAAAAAAGTCACGGCTTGGAACCAAGGTAGAAGAAACCAGCTTTATTTCGACAATGAAATCCAAAGATTCGTCTGCACCAAAATAACTCCAATTTACATCAAGCGCTTTCACCTAGGACCTCCCAGGCTTTGTCAAGATACAGACCCATCTTTTTTACTTTGCTTTTATAGCACTTGTTATTAAAAACTCATTGGAGATAATTGAACAATTGTATAATTGATGAATACACAGTTAAAGAAATCTTAACATTTCTAAACTAATCCATACAACCCTACATTTATATTATGTGAGTTTAAACATAAAAAAGTGCCTTTAAAAATTCATTGCTGACTGTGTTATTACAGTTATAGAATACTCATTTAAAATTCTAAAAGCTCTAAAGAATTACAAACAATCAAAACTAAAATCATGAAAAATGCAAATGTTAATTGCATGTATAGTAGTCCCTACTATCCTTTCACTAAACCTTTTGTTAAAAACAACACATCAACAAAAAACTGACTTTTAATACATAAAAAGCAAAGTAAAAAAGATGGGTCTGTATCTTGACAAAGCCTGGGAGGTCCTAGGTGAAAGCGCTTGATGTAAATTGGAGTTATTTTGGTGCCGACGAATCTTTGGATTTCATTGTCGAAATAAAGCTGGTTTCTTCTACCTTGGTTCCAAGCCGTGACTTTTTTACTTTTTATCTGATATCCATGGATGCTGAAAGCTTTTGTTTTGCTCACTTTTTGTCGCAACTACATGTCAATTATCAACCTCCTCCATGGCCAATCGGCTCATTTGTTCCTCATCATCAGGATGAGGGTTGGCAGGGAAGGGCCATTATTCAGAGAGCATCAGGTGTGGTTCATGTTTTTCTTCTTTGGTTTCCACCATCCCTAATGCATGCATGCACCTAGCAAGGTGTAGATGAGGGGCATTTAATGGGATGACAGCAAAGGATAACCTCTCACTTCTGCAAGGGGTGTTCCTTCTACACATCCTTGCCCACCCCTTGAGGTAGGAGCAGTAAGCTCTCTGATCTCTATAGGAAGTTAATACTGCCCAGTGCCCCAAAACACATGCAACCCTTCCCTATACCTCTCAGTCTCTTAGAGCAAGAAATCTAGACAGAGGCATAAGTAATGGGGGGACAGAGACCTGAAAATAGGGACACTTTTTAAATATTGCTCTTACAAACTTAGAGGTTTTGCACTGGCATGAATTTTCTGAAGGGTATGAAGTATGAAACTCATGTAATTATTTTCTGACTTCATCCCACAAAGATTTGTTAGTGATTTGCCAGAAAATCACAAGTCTGAGAAACAGATTAAAAATATAAGGCAAAAAATTTGGACATTCTGTGAAAATCTGTAGAGCTGAGAGGTATGCCCCTCCCTCTCATTTGAGAGAGGTGAATGGGCCATACCCTTTCATTTCTCTCACTCCCTGCTGGGAGTGTATTCACAGTGTATTCTGGACAGGACCAGGGTGTCAGACAGCCAGCTCCATCATATTTAGTGTAATTTTTTTTCATTAAGGGATGAAATTCAGCCTTTAGTCTAGAAATCTCGGAGAGCCTGCAAAATAAATGAAAAAAATCTGTCTTTTAAAATTGTATTAATTCCATGCAGTGTCATACATTCAGCTGCAGTTCTCATGCATGGTGTGCCATATGTCATCAGTGGTTGACTGCTTCATGTT
>NC_056749.1:94842095-94847095 GCF_019279795.1 Protopterus annectens
ATTTATACAGTGTTAAAACCATACAAATAAATCAACTTAGTAAGCCATAACTTTGATTTCAATTATGTAAACCATAACATTACTTTTAAATGATATTTAAAAACATTATTTAAAAATAAAACTTCTTGTTGCATAGAAATATGCCAACATGTCTGGAACGCACACCAACTCCTCCAAGTTTTGTTAGACCGTGGGACATTTAATGTCCTAACTAGGACTGAATAGTATAGGCATTTACAATCTCATAAAATAATATAAAATAATATAAAAAATAATATAAAAAATGCATACATTCATTTCCTCAATCTTTTCATTTTTAAAAACGGTCTAATGGGTACTTTCCCATTGAGACCTGGTGGAACGTCAGATCTAAATTTAATAATCCAGGTACTTTCTTTAGATTCAGTGAGATTGCTAATATCTCCACCTGTATGTGTGTTATGCAATCTTTCTAGAATCCTAAATCTAAAACTATGTGTCAGACCCATCTCACTTACATGTTTCGCCAAAGCATTGTGTGGACTACCTATCCTAATGTGGTAGACGTGTTCCCGCATTCTGTCCCTCAAACACCTGTTTTTTTTTCCAATATAGAATGCGGGACACATAACACAAGTGGCCAAATAGACCACATTAGTGGACATGCAGTTTCCATCAGCTCTCATTCTAAAAGAACCAAATCCGCTAGGATGTACAAAAGTAGGGTCAAGTTCAATGTAAGAACAAAAATTACAATGGCCACATACAGACGTATGAGCATTTACGTCTGAGCCAAAGTTATTGTGAGCTTTAGGATAGCATAACAATTTTTTTAAACTCATCTTGTTCTTATAAACGAACTTGGGTTTCTCACCTACTAGTCTCTTAACATCCGGATCCACGGACAAAATGTGCCAATGTGTACTGATAATATCTTTAATGGGTCCTACATCTCTGGTATAGAAAATAGGACATACGGCATTACCTAGACTACCCTCTACTTCACTGTTGTTATCTATAGCAAATCCAGATCTATTAGAGAAGTATGGGGCCGCTCTACCACTCCTAATATCAGTTACATTGCATGACTTTATAGCTGTCTCAACTTCTGTGTATCCACGTTCTCTAAGTCTCACAGCTAAATGATCAATCTCATTCTCAAAACAAGTATTGTTGGAAATATACCTGGAAGCATGCATTACTTGACCTCGTACTATGTTTTTATAAACATATCCTGGGTGCATACTTGTTCGATGGAGTAGGGTATTCCTGTAACAAGGTTTCCTGTATAACCCTGTATTGATAATACCACCACCCAATTTTTCTACAAATACATCCAAAAAAGGGATCTTTATCTCCGATGACTCCATAGTAAAAGTTAAAAAATCAGTAGTATCATTAACCCCACTGACAAATCTATCCAACTCGACAGCAGGACCATCCCAGAGAAAAAATAAATCATCCACAAATCGCCTATAAAAGCGAACATGCCTATTATAGAGCTGATTGCGGAACATGTCCCTAACTTCCCATTCAGCTATTACCAGATTGGCGTAGCTATTGGCACAAGAAGTGCCCATAGCTACGCCATCATTTTGTAAGAAGAACTTATCAGTAAAGCAAAAAACATTGGACTCTAGAACTACTTCTAGAAAAGCCATAATTAAGTCAATCTCCTCTGGACTATAGTCAGATACTCTTCTGAGATGACTATCCACCATCTCTAACCCTGATGAGTTAGGAATCATAGCAAATAACGATTGGATATCCATCGTCACAAAAACATAGTCAATATCAGTTGTATTGGAGCCCAAGAATTCATACAAATCTAATAAAAATTGCTTAGTGTCCCGTAGGATGTACTGATTATGATCAACAATGGGTCTCAACTTACTCTCAACATATATTGAGAATGGCTCTGTGGACCAACCTCTCCCTGCTACTATGGGTCTAAAGGGTGGACATACTGGATTCTTATGAATCTTCGGTAATCCCTGTATAACCGGGACAAGTGGATACGTGACCTGCAAGAATTCAAATAACTTCTTGTCAATAATTCCACTCTTGACAAGATCTAATAGCATGCTATGAATGCCATCACTGATACTCTGTATTCTCTCCATATTAATCAAAGTATAAAACTTGTCATCATTCAACATATACAGCATATCTCTATTATACCTATCAACATCTAGAACCACTATGCCACCTCCCTTGTCTGCAGGTCTAACTATAATGTTCGAATTGTTGCACAAACCATGTAACGCTGTTCTCTGTTTAAAATTCAGGTTGTACAATTTCTTGATATTACTGTGATTCCTGCCAGAACCATAGTACATTTTATAAATGTCATCTTCAACCAATTTACTATATGCTGCTAGTAAAGGTGGAACAGGTGGAGTGTACGTACTAGGTTTCCTAAAAGTACCTTCATGGTTTCCATCTTGAAATTCCAACTTAACGGAAAGATTACGTACAAAAAGCTTAAAATCCCTTAACGTTTCTTCCAGAGTACTAAAACTGGTAGGTATGAAAGAAAGTCCTCTCATGAGAACATCTAACTCATCCGAGGACAACTCAACGGAAGACAGATTAAAAACGAATCTCTCTTCCTGTTTTCCCACATTTTCTTGATGTTCAACGCTTGGGGGCGGTCCGGAGAGAGTTTCCTCTTCTGCTGCCCTCTGCTCATTGAACGTCTCCTCCCTTCCCCTGGCGGAGTTCTTATCGGAAACGGATGTTTCAGGTCAAATACCTTGTCACCAAAAACATGATCCCCACTATTCGATGCCAGAGCTGTAACCCTTGAATTGGTGGTAGTCCCTATCTTTTTCCTAACAACAGGGCCATTCAAACATACTTGTTGATTATTATTAACAGACAAATTCAGACTTACATTGTCCATACAAGCATTAGTAACAGATGAAATTGCAGTGTCATTACTAGAATCAATGGCACCTATAGATGTGCCTTCATTAAACATATTCACTGTATCAACAGTAACTTTAGAAACTTCCATTAGAGTATTACTGCCAACGCCAGCATCTGGCATATTAGCATGTCCAGTATTGTTCGTTTCTCCAACAGTCATTCGGTGTTGCACAGAAGCATTAAAACGATTATTTACTCTGAGCCAAGTAAAGATATTACCTGATTTAAAATCCATAATATCTCTCTGCAATTTGACCCTTTTCTGATTATATAAACGTTTCTCATATTGTGTGATGTTATCCAGTAATACATGGCAATAGTCATTAGCTTCTTTGACCGGAAACAGTGAAAAAATATCAGATTTCTGTTTATCAATTTCTAACCTCAGAGATTCTTCAACCGGTAGAAAAAAATGTATTCATTAACCTCATATAGTTGAGGCTTACCTCCAAATTCAACTGCTGCCATTCGTAAAGAAGCTCGGGATATAAAGTTCCTGTTGTCGGCATTTTCAGGACCCTGAGACCTCTCGGCACCAATCTCCTCTGTAGACAGACTTCGAAGTGTTCTCTTTGTGTCTGTAATCTTTTTAACTTAAACAAGTCCATTTCAAGCTTGTCTATTGCAACACGAAGTCTCTCTCTATCAAAATTCTCTTCCTCGCTCTCTATCGGGTTTTCACCACACTCAAAGGCCTCCAGTGGATTGACGTCATGGCGCAGGACATCAGCCAATCGATCCACAGCTAATCGTGACGTCTCATTAGTTTGATGTGTTCGCACAGAGTACGGAAGTTCAGCATTTTGAGATTGCCCTTCCATCATGCTCCCAAGCGGACCAAGATAGCCACAACAATTAACAAATAAACAGTCAGATCCACGTAGGGTAAATGCTCCCAGTAAACAGCCAGAGAAGATAATAATACTAAAAATGATAACCAGGAGCAAAGCAATGAAGGGCAAAAATACTTCTGTTGCAAGTCGCATAAATCCAAGGATAGGCAAACAAAGTCCAACGTTCTCCAGTAAAATCAGTTTATTGGCGTGCACATAGAATCGTAAAATGGTTAGCGCTTTCGCTTACAGCTTCATCAGACCAATGACATACACCCATTAAAGTGTTTAAATACAACAAAAGGCGGGAACAACCATTCAATCATTATGAAACTTTTAAAGACATATTACAAATTTATACAATGTTAAAACCATACAAATAAATCAACTTAGTAAGCCATAACTTTGATTTCAATTATGTAAACCATAACATTACTTTTAAATGATATTTAAAAACATTATTTAAAAATAAAACTTCTTGTTGCATAGAAATATGCCAACATGTCTGGAACGCACACCAACTCCTCCAAGTTTTGTTAGACCGTGGGACATTTAATGTCCTAACTAGGACTGAATAGTATAGGCATTTACAATCTCATAAAATAATATAAAATAATATAAAAAATAATATAAAATATAATATAAAAAAGTTTAAAGTTGCCTTATTGTATAACAGTATCTATAATCACAACGCAGTTAACAATAATGAAATAATAATTTCATTATTTTAAATCAGGCTTTGCACAGTACCATACAAACCTACTTCAAAGTGTTTTTATTATAAAGTTCACATATTTTATTTACCAAGTGACTGTTGAAGTCTTTTACGACCTGTAGGACCTTTGAGATACATTTGTATTTTATATTATACTTTATATTTTACATATGATTCATTTTAACAATTGAGATAGCTTTAAGCATATATATATATATATATACATTTAAATTTTTAAAAGTTAACCTAATAAAAGATGTTTTAGTTAAGCAATTAATCAATTAAGCTGCATATATAAAAACTAAAGAGTTGTTTAAACTAGTATCTTGATAAAGCCTGGGAGTGCCCGGGCGAAAGCGCTTGATTAATTTGTTGTGTACTTTTGGAGAGCTCATTAAATCATTAGAAAGAAAGAAATGCTGGTTCCTGTTTGCTTTTCTAGCTGTGGATTTTGTGGTTACCAAAGAGGTTCGTCCTGCAGTTGCTTTTTGCTTATTCCTGAAGGTAGTGTATGTGTGTGTGAAGAGGTTCGTCCTGCAGTT
>NC_056749.1:94864595-94869595 GCF_019279795.1 Protopterus annectens
TGAGTGTGTTTATTCTTTAAGGTAGTGTGTGCGTGTTTGTGCGAGTGTGTGTGTTTTATTTATTTCTAAAGGAAGGAATGTGCGTGTTTATTCCTGATGGTAGGTGTGTGTATGTGTGTGTGTGTGTGTGTTTATTCCTGAAGGTTGTTGTGTATGTGTGTGTGTGTGTGTTTGTTTATTCCTGAAGACAGGTGTGTGTGTGCGTATGTGTGTGAGTGTGTGTGTTTATTCCTGAATTTAGTGTGAGCAAGTGTGTATGTGTTTTTGTGCATGTGTTTGTTTTCCGAAGGTAGGGTGTGTGTTTGTTTAATTCTGAATGTACTGTGTGCATGTGTGTGTTTATTCTTGAAGGTAGAGTGTGCATGTTTGTGTGTGTGTGTGTGTGTGTGTGTGTGTGTGTGTGTGTGTGTGTGTGTGTGTGTATGTGTGTGTGTGTGTGTGTGTGTGTGTGTGTGTGTGTGTGTGTGTGTGTGTTATTCCTAATGTCGGGAGTGTGTGTGTGTGTTTATTGCGGGTGTGTGTGTGTGTGTGTGTGTGTGTGTGTGTGTGTGTGTTTATTCCTGATGGTAGGGAGTGTGTGTGTGTGTGTGTGTGTGTGTGTGTGTGTGTGTGTGTGTGTGTGTGTGTGTGTGTGTGTGTATGTATGTGTGTATGTATTTATTCCTAAGGTATGGATATGTGTGTGTGTGTTTGTGTGTGTGTGTGTGTGCGTGTGAGTGTGTGTGTGTTTATTCCTGAAGGTAGGGATATGTGTGTGTGTGTGTGTGTTTATTCCTGAAGGTAGGTGAATGTGTGTGTGTGTGTGTGTGTGTGTGTGTGTGTGTGTGTGTGTGTGTGTGTGTGTGTGTGTGTGTGTGTCTGTGTCTGTGTGTTTGTTTATTCCTGAAGGTGTGTGTGTGTGTGTGTGTGTGTGTGATATTTGTGTGTGCTTGTGTGTTTATTCCTGAAGACAGGTGTGTGTGTGTGTGTGTGTGTGTGTGTGTGTGTGTGTGTGTGTGTGTGTGTGTGTGTGTGTGTGTGTGTGTTTATTCCTGAATTTTGTTTGTGCAAGTTGTTCTTCTTTCGGCTTTTTCCAGTTAGGGGTCGCCAAAGCGGAACTCCAGTCCACTAATGATTGGCAGTAGATTTCTTATGGGTGCCGAGGTGCCAGCTCGACCTCCAACCTTCAACAAAGGCACGCCCATTCTACGCATGTCTTTTGAACGCCACTCGACCACGGGGAGGACATGCAGACTCCACACAGCAGGTGCTCCAGCTGAGAATCGAACGGTAGAACCTCTTGCTGTGAGGCAACAATGCTACCGCTGCACCACCGCGGCTTCACGTTCATGCAAGTGTGTGTTTTTATTCCTGAAGGTAGTGTGTGTGTCTTTGTGCATGAGTGTCTTTATTCTTGAAGGTAGTGTGTGCGTGTTTGTGCGAGTGTGTGTGTGTTTTATTTATTTCTAAAGGAAGGAAAGTGCATGTTTATTCCTGATGGTAGGTGTGTGTGTGTGCTTATTCCTAATGTCGGGAGTGTGTGTGTGTTTATTGTGTGTGTGTGTGTGTGTGTGTGTGTGTGTGTGTGTGTGTGTGTGTGTGTGTGTGTGTGTGTGTGTTTTTATTCCTGATGGGAGGGAGTGTGTGTTTGTGTGTGTGTGTGTGTGTGTGTGTGTGAGTTGTTATTTCTGAATGTAGGGTGTGTGTGTGTGTGTGTGTGTGTGTGTGTGTGTGTGTGTGTGTTTATTCCTGAAGGTATGGTGTGTGTGTGTGTGTGTGTGTGTGTGTGTGTGTGTGTGTGTGTGTGTGTGTGTGTAAGTGTTTTAATTTCTGAAGGCAGGTGTGTGTGTGTGTGTGTGTGTGTGTGTTTATTCCTGAATGTAAGGTGTGTTTGTGTGTGTGTGTGTGTGTGTGTGTGTGTGTGTGTGAGTGTGTGTTTGTTTATTCCTGAAGGTAGGATGTGTGGTGTGATATTTGTGTGTGTGTGTTTATTCCTGAAGACAAGTGTGTGTGTGCGTATGTGTGTGAGTGTGTGTGTTTATTCCTGAATTTAGTGTGAGCAATTGTGTATGTGTGTTTCTGCATGTGTTTGTTTTCTGAAGGTAGGGTGTGTGTGTTTGTGTGTGTGTTTATTTCTGAATGTACTGTATGCATGTGTGTGTTTATTCTTGAAGATAGAGTGTGAATGTTTGTGTGTGTGTGTGTGTGTGTGTGTGTGTGTGCGTGTGTGTGTTTATTCCTGAAGGTACGGATATGTGTGTGTGTGTATATGTGTGTGTGTGTGTGTGTGTGTGTGTGTGCGTGTGTGTTTATTCCTGAAGGTAGGGGATATTGTGTGTGTGTGAGTGTTTTAATTCCTGAAGGTAGGTGAGTGTGTGTGTGTTTGTGTTTATTCCTGAATGTAAGGGGTGTGTGTGTGTGTGTGTGTGTGTGTGTGTGTGTGTGTGTGTGTGTGTGTGTGTGTGTGTGTGTGTGTGTTTGTGTGTGTGTGTCTGTGTGTGTGTGTTTGTTTATTCCAGAAGGTAGTGTGTTAGTGTGTATGTGTGATATTTGTGTGTGCTTGTGTGTTTATTCCTGAAGACAGGTGTGTGTGTGTGTGTGTGTGTGTGTGTGTGTGTGTGTGTGTGTGTGTGTGTGTGTTTATTCCTGAATTTTGTTTGTGCAAGTTGTTCTTCGGCTTTTCCCAGTTAGGGTCGCCAAAGCGGAACTCAGTCCATGATTGCAGTAGATTTCTTATGGGTGCGAGGTGCCAACTCGGCGTCAACCTTCAACAAAGGCATGCCCATTCTCATGTCTTTGAGCATACTCGACCATGGGAGGCCATGCAGACTCCACAGCAGGCGCTCTAGCTGAGAATCGAGCAGTGGGAACCTCTTCGGTGAGGCAACAATGCTACCGCTGCGACCGTGGCTTCACGTTTGTGCAAGTGTGTGTTTTTATTCCTGAAGGTAGTGTGTGTGTCTTTGTGCATGAGTGTGTTTATTCTTTAAGGTAGTGTGTGCGTGTTTGTGCGAGTGTGTGTTTTATTTATTTCTAAAAGGAAGGAATGTGCGTGTTTATTCCTGATGGTAGGTGTGTGTATGTGTGTGTGTGTGTGTGTGTGTGTGTGTGTGTGTGTGTGTGTGTGTGTGCTTATTCCTAATGTCGGGAGTGTGTGTGTGTTTATTGTGTGTGTGTGTGTGTGTGTGTGTGTGTGTGTGTGTGTGTGTGTGTGTGTGTGTGTGTGTGTGTTTATTCCTGATGGTAGGGAGTGTGTGTGTATGTGTGTGTGTGTGTGTGTGTGTGTGTGTGTGTGTGTGTGTGTGTGTGTGTGTGTGTTTATTCCTGAAGGTTGTTGTGTGTGTGTGTGTGTGTGTGTGTGTGTTTGTTTATTCCTGAAGACAGGTGTGTGTGCGTATGTGTGTGAGTGTGTGTGTTTATTCCTGAATTTAGTGTGAGCAAGTGTGTATGTGTTTTTGTGCATGTGTTTGTTTTCTGAAGGTAGGGTGTGTGTTTGTTTAATTCTGAATGTACTGTGTGCATGTGTGTGTTTATTCTTGAAGGTAGAGTGTGCATGTTTGTGTGTGTGTGTGTGTGTGTGTGTGTGTGTGTGTGTGTGTGTGTGTGTGTGTGTGTGTGTGTGTGTGTGTGTATGTATTTATTCCTGAAGGTATGGATATGTGTGTGTGTGTGTATGTGTGTGTTTGTGTGTGTGTGTGTGTGTGTGTGTTTTCCTGAAGGTAGGGATATGTGTGTGTGTGTGTGTGTGAGTGTTTTAATTCCTGAAGGTAGGTGAGTGTGTGTGTGTGTGTGTGTTTATGTGTGTGTGTGTGTTTGTGTTTATTTCTGAATGTATCGTGTGTGTGTGTGTGTGTGTGTGTGTGTGTGTGTGTGTGTGTGTGTGTGTCTGTTTATTCCTGAAGGTAGTGTGTGTGTGTGTGTGTGTGTGTGTCTGTGTGTGTGTGTGTGTGTGTGTGTGTGTGTGTGTGTGTGTGTGTGTGTGTGTGAGATATTTGTGTGTGTGCTTGTCTGTTTATTCCTGAAGACAGGTGTGTATGTGTGTGTGTGTGTTTGTGTGTGTGTGTGTGTGTGTTTATTCCTGAAGGTAGGGTTGTGTGTGTGTGTGTGTGTGTGTGTGTGTGTTTGTGTTTATTCCTGAATTTTGTTTGTGCAAGTTGTTCTTCTTTTGGCTTTTTCCAGTTAGGGGTCGCCAAAGCGGAACTCCGGTCCGCTAATGATTGGCAGTAGATTTCTTATGGGTGCCGAGGTGCCCGCTCGACGTCCAACCTTCAACGAAGGCACGCCCATTCTACGCATGTCTTTTGAACGCCACTCGACCACGGGGAGGACATGCAGACTCCACACAGCAGGTGCTCCAGCTGAGAATCGAACGGTAGAACCTCTTGCTGTGAGGCAACAACGCTACCGCTGCACCACCGCGGCTTCACGTTCATGCAAGTGTGTGTTTTTATTCCTGAAGGTAGTGTGTGTGTCTTTGTGCATGAGTGTCTTTATTCTTGAAGGTAGTCTGTGCGTGTTTGTGCGAGTGTGTGCGTGTGTGTGTGTGTGTGTTTTATTTATTTCTAAAGGAAGGAATGTGCATGCTTATTCCTGATGGTAGGTGTGTGTGTGTGCTTATTCCTAATGTCGGGGGTGTGTGTGTTTGTTTATTGCGGGTGTGTGTGTGTGTGTGTGTGTGTGTGTGTTTTTATTCCTGATGGGAGGGAGTGTGTGTTTGTGTGTGTGTGTGTGTGTGTGTGTGTGTGTGTGTGTGTGTGTGTGTGTGTGTGTGTGTGCACGTGTGTGTGTGTGTTGTTATTTCTGAATGTAGGGTGTGTGTGTGTGTGTGTGTGTGTGTCTTTATTCCTGAAGGTATGGTGTGTGTGTGTGTGTGTGTGTGTGTGTGTGTGTGTGTGTGTGTGCGTTTATTCCAATAGGTTGTTTGTCTGTTTATTCCTGAAGGTAGTGTGTGTGTGTGTGTGTGTGTGTGTGTGTGTGTGTGTGTGTGTGTGTGTGTGTGTGTGTGTGTATGTGTGTGTGTG
>NC_056749.1:94874595-94897095 GCF_019279795.1 Protopterus annectens
AATCAGCACCCAATGCCTCTGTCCAGCAGGCACATGGGTGGAATCCCAGAGGTATATTTTCTTTTTCCCATCCAGTTATCCAGGTTGTGCATAAAAAGGGGTAAAGAGGTACTTTGCTTGATGTGGAGAGGGAGTCTATTCCATAGATGGGGGAGTCTCAGGGACAACAATCTGTACTGAAAACAAGTCTTGTTGATGTCACAGACCAGGTTGAGGCTGCGTGTGTGGGTTACTCGAGTGGAGTTTGCCTTGCAGATATGCAGCAGTCCCATTAAGGTGTGGTCCGTGATCATCTTGTATGCTAGACAGAAGTCACCTCTGAGGAGTCTGTATGAAACCGAGTAGAGGGATAGGGCTTTTAGCCTATCTATGTATGGTAGATGTTTGAGGCCCTGGAGTCTCCTGGTGAGGAACCTCTGTGGTCTCTCCAGCTGCTGTATGTGCTTTGCAAGGTAAATGCCAAAAAGGGTGGTGTACTCAATAATGGGCCTTATAAGGGAAGAATACAGGGATGTTATGACCTCCTTCTCCCTGGATGAGATACCCTTACTTATGAGGTGGGCCATGTAGAAGACTTTCTGTACAACGGAAGCAACATGGTGGTCAAATGTCAGGTTGCTAATAAACCTGGGTGCCCATACCCTCATGACTGATTGTGTGCTTAGGATGTTTTTATTATTGTGATAATTTGTGGGGATGTCACTCTACCCAAAGGTGATGATGATGCATTCTTTCATATTCAGCTTGAGGCCATGATTCTGGCACTAGTCGTTTGTCTAAGTGAGACCCTCTTGGAGGATGTCCACATCACTAGGGGAATTAATGACAGCACCCAGCTTGCAGTCACCTGCAAACTTGGTCAGCACCTCAAAAAACTAGGCTCCAAGACCGAACCCTGGGGTATGCCACTTTTTACGCGTCTACCACTTGAGGTGGCTTCCCCTATTTTGACTACATGGGTTCTTTCAGTGAGCCAGTTTGGTACCCATTTGGTAACATATGGATTGATGCCTAGTTGAGAGAGTATATCTATTATGCCTGAGTGGGGAATAGTGTCAAAGGCTTTGGCTAGGTCAAGGTAGGAGGGGTGCACCGTCTTCCCCTCGTCCATGGCTTTGGTGAATGTCTCAAAGAAGTCGACCAAATTTAGCAGACATGACCTCCCCTTGATGAAGCCAAACTGTGTGGGATCAAGTGTTTGGAGGTTGCCAATGTGTTGCCAATGTCCTTGTTTTTGAAGTCCAACACATTTTTACTCATGTATTTTTCTCTTGTTGACCAAATAGACACTATTGGCAATGCAAACTGAATTTCACATATGACATTGTGGGGTGCACATAATAAGACCTTGACAGAGAAATGAAGGAAGTATATATGTGGGAAATACACAAGTAACATGTTGCTACTTCATATTGTTTTATATATAGATATATATATATATATATATATATATATATATATATATATATATATATATATATATATATTCATATATAACACTTTATCACCAGAAGCAGGAATGGATCATGCTAGTTTTCTTTCTTACTAAATAATTAAGATAAACAGTTAAGATTTTCATATAATTCTGCATTGTTGTGGTTCAGATAATTATAGCTGTGTTTCTTTCAAGCATTTAGATTAATAAGACCATATCATTACTTATCAGTGGTGTATTTGTTTCCCAGCTAACAAGCTACTTAAAATGCTCCTATGCCAACCCATAAATAATACTGAATGCCAGGTCAGCTTACACTTTGTCTGTTCCATATCCATCTGGGAAGACAGATGCAGAAATTGCCACTATTACAGCAGGTGCTCCATATCCCACAGGATACATGTATCGTCTTCGGATGACGTGTGTTCGGAAAGCTTTGACCATCTTCATATTTTGTACCATAAGATGTAGCTGCAGTGCACCGAGACACATCCAGGCAAAGCAGGCCAAGAAGAGGTAATGCAGAAACCCTGCAATGACTTTACACAGCATCTGAAAGGAAGAACATGTCATTAGCAACATCAGTGCTACATGCTTTTAATGAAAGCCAGAATGGTGGAACCCAAAAGGAAGAATTAAAAAAGTACAAAAAATGACATCTACAAATATGCAAGATCAAAAAAAGTCAAATATACCTCAAAGACATAGTAAGTGAAAGGGGCTGTGTTTTTCTTTGTCACCCTTTCCTGAGGGATTAACTGCTTTGACTATCTGCCTCTAGGCTCAAAATCCTCTCCAAGCAGCAAATTATAAATAGACGTATCTGACAAGGGTCTGATCTTGACTCCCCTTCTCCTCAATTTCCTTATTAATAATCTCTATGTTTGCAAACTTAGTTTGCAGGCAGAGCCATAGCTAAGAGTAGTGTTGCCAGATACAGCTCCCTGATATGTCAATCCTCTCCTCAACTCTAACATGAAAAGCAAAAAAAGGTCCTTAAATCCAAAGTTAGGAGTGGATGAAGCCTTTCTAAATAACTGAAGTAAACTGCTTGCTACAAATGTAACAAGTTGTAGCATTCAAGTTATAAAGCAGGATTTTTGGAATGCAAGTGTTGCACTGCCATTAAATCATTTGTCAATCACACTCCCAGACACCTTGCACCTGAGGCACCCCCCCCCCCCAAGCTACGTTTCTGTTTGCAGCAGGGCATAGAGTATTGAGACAATCTAGCTAGTTTGAATTCTGATAGGTGTCATGTTCATATAAGTGATAACTTACAAACATCTGAAGGCACTCAACTATTTTTCACATATGCAGCTGAAAATCATCTTTACCGTAATTAAACTATGAGTTTTCAGTATCAATAAGGTCAAATAAAATCCAGCACATTGGAAGGTGGTACAATACCTATGCTTTCTGCTTCTCTCTTCTGTTTATTAAATCATGGGCAGTTGGTTATTTTTTAGTTTTTTTTGCACTGTGATCTGCTGAATAATTATGTTACTGACAGTCATAAATCAGTTTATGTCTTGCTAAAATTATGCTCTCTTTGTTACAACTTATGCTGTCTTTGCTATGTACAAATCCAAGCATATCACTCATCTGGGAAGACCCTAATGATTTTTTAACCAAGAAAATAAAAGGGGTTAAATCCTTCAGTTATCCCTGTGGATTACCACAACATTTCCTTATACCAAGTTACTACCGACTGCTCTAAAGTTACTCGGGTCTCACTTTTTGAACTAAATATTTTACCTTCTTTTTGCTTGCAAAACCAATGGCTCCAGCAACACCTGCACTGGGGACCTAAAATCTATGTCAGTAAACAATACTCACAGGAGAGACATACTTTTAACTCAATGCATTCCCTACCTGTGGTGTAAGTTACTGGTACAGGTAAAAGTCCGACTCAATGCATTCCGTGCCTGTGGAATAAGTTACCACTACAGGTCAAAGTCTGACTCAATGCATTCCCAGCCTATGGGGGAAGTTACCAGTACAGGTAAAAGTCCGACTCAATGCATTTTCTGCCTATGGAATAAGTTACCACTACAGGCTAAAGTACACCTCAATGCATTCCCTGCCTATGGGGGAAGTTACCGCTACAGGTGAAAGTCCAACTCAACTCATTCCCTGCCTATGGAATAAGTTACCGCTACAGGTGAAAGTCCAACTTAAAGCATTCTCTGCCTATGGAGTAAATTACTTCTTCTTATTTTGGCGTTTCCCGGTTAGGGGTCGCTACAGTGGTTCACCTGTCTGCTCATGATTGGCAGTGGAGTTTTTACAGTGTTGAGTTGCCAGCCCGGTGCCCAACCTTCCACAGAAGGCACGCACATGCACACACTCACGTCTAGGGCCAATTTAGAGTGTCCAATCCACCTACAGCATGTTTTTGGGATATGGGAGGAATCCAGAGCACCTAGAGGAAACCCACGCGACCACAGGGAGGACATGCGGACTCTGCACAGAAGGCACCCCAGCCAAGGATCAAACCATAGAGCCTATTGCTGTGAGGTGGCAATGCTAACCACTGCACCACTGCTGCTAAAGGTGAAAGTCAAACTCAATGCATTCCCAGCCTATAGAATAAGTTACCCCTACAGGTCAAAGTACAACTCAGTGCATTCCCTGCCTATGGAATAAGTTACCCCTACAGGTCAAAGTACAACTCAATGCATTCCCAGCCTATGGAATAAGTTACCCCTACAGGTCAAAGTACAACTCAGTGCATTCCCTGCCTATGGAATAAGTTACCCCTACAGGTCAAAGTACAACTCAATGCATTCCTAGCTTATGGAATAAGTTACCACTTACCAGTACTGCTTTGACTACCTTTAAGGCTAGTTTTGATAACTAGATGTGTAGACACAAATATATACCAGGGTTATCACGTATGGCCCTGCTCAGTATGGGAACTGAGCACTATTAAGTCCTTGTAAAGAACAGCAGGAGCTAATCCTAACAGTGCACAATGAAGTGTTGTAATACATTAAGTAGCAGTCTGCTGCTATGCCTTTTTCAAGTTTCTTTTTTACTTTGATTTTAACTTTTAGTTTAGTAATATCATTACAGTAAAGTTGTGTTCTTAGCTGAATTATGAACCGCTGAGCATGGTGACCCAGTGGTTGAGTTCCCTGCCTGACAGTCTGATATTCTTGTTTCTTTCCTAGTGTCCAGTCCCTGTCCTTGTGGAATATACTGAAGAAGTGTACAATGTACGTGCTGTTTGTTTATACTGATGGACATTAATCTGCCCTAGTTGATGGGCTCAAATGTTTCTTCTATTTTCACTAAAGTGCAGTTATGATGCCTTGATCAGGAACTGTAGTGAGCTTGATATTCAGTATGTTAGGTATGCTATACTGGACATAAGTTCCTTTTCAGACATGATATGGAAACAATGTCTGGTTAAGTGACTTGCTCAGTGTTGCTCATTGGGCAAATAAAGGTTAAAGGTTATGGGAACTAAACTGTACAAGACCACAGCGTTAGACAGCAAAATGTGCTTAAAGAGAATGGCCAGTCTTCCTGTTTGTTTTTAATGCATTAAAGTAAGTACAGCATCAGAGATAACACAAGTAAGTGCATGGACACACACATACACAGACAGACAGACAGACATACACACACACACACACACACACACACACACACACACACACACACACACACACACACACACACACACACACAAACACACACACGTGTGTGCAGACACACAAGCCTGCCATACACAGACACACACATGCACATGTGCACATACATGCACACACACACACACGCACACACACACACACACATATATATATATATATATATATATATATATATATATATATATATATATATATATATAGACCCATACACATATGGCTCTACTTCACTTACCCAAAAACCCACATCGCTGACATCCACTTCACTGAGATGAAATTAATGACAAACCAGAAGACTGGTCTTTGCCACCTCCTAACTAAATATACCAACTCCGAGATTGCACTACAGCGGAGGTAAGGGGCAAAGATCAACACAATGGCCAAGCGGTTACTTACCTCGAGTCGGAATGTCGGTCTTCTGCATTGTCAGTGATTTTGTCTCGGTGAAGTGGATGTCAGCGACCCATACATGCACAAGTACACACATGTGCACATGTGCGCATACATGCACACACACACACACACACACACAGATATATATATATATATATATATATATATATATATATATATATATATATATATATAGACCCATACACATATGGCTCTACTTCACTTACCCAAAAACCCACATTGCTGACATCCACTTCACTGAGTTGAAATCAATAACAAACCAGAAGACTGGTCTTTGCCACCTCCTAACTAAATATACTAACTCCGAGATCGCACTACAGCGGAGGTAAGGGGCAAAGTTCACACGATTGTCAAGCAGTTACTTACCTCGGGTCGTAATGTCGGTCTTCTGTGTTGTCAGTGATTTTGTCTCGGTGAAGTGGATGTCAGCGACCCATACACACACACACACACACACACACACACACACACACACACACACACACACACACACACCTAAATAGGAGCCCTTATTTGGTTGATAAAGCATATGGAAAGATTATTACAGTACTGGATTTGGGGAATATCCCCTTTATATAGTACTGTGTGATCTCAGAGTCAGAATATAAAAGCCCCTTTCCCTGGTATAATCCACAACATCTCAAAAAACGTGTACAATAACCCCCCCCCCCAAAATAAATCAATAAAAATACACAGGTTCTTTGACCCCAGATTATTTAATAAGTTAGGTGCTTTCATTCCACATTAGTAAAAAAAAGCACTTCATCATGACTAGAATAACATCACTTCCCGTACCCTGAATAATATTGGAGCTATGTAGTTTCCTAATTAAAAATAATTAAGCTATTAATAAACTTTGTTCCATATTCTATTTGTCTTTAACACAGTAATATTTATAAATATTACTGTGTTAAAGACAAATAGAATATTTATAAAGCCGCGGTGGTGGTGCTGCGGTAGCATTGTCGCCTCACAGTAATGCTCTCCAGTTCGATTCTCAGCTAGCATGTCTTCTGCGTGGAGACATGCATGAATGGGCGAATGGGTGTACCTTCGTTGAAGGTTGTGCATCAGGGCTGGTAACTCTGCACGTAAAAATCAACTACCAATCATTAGCTGACCGGAATTCCGCTGTGGCGACCCCTAACTGGAAAAAGCAGAAAGACACAACGACAACAGTAATATTTATAAAATGCTTATAACAGCAATGAAAATCAATAATATATAAAACATATAATGCAAAATGTAAAACATGTATGATAAAATACTGGTAAAATCAGTTTTATTATCAACTAATAAACCATTTTACAAGAGAAGGATCCTCCTCCTTTAACATAGTGTGTTTTAACAATTCATATATAATTATAGTCTGCCTGATCTTAAAACTAATGCACATTGGAAAAAAATCTTCTCATAAATCCCTGAAAATTGAGTGGTGTTTAACAAGAGTTGCCAATGCAGCTGCTAAAATTCAAACAAAGGCCTCCCAGTTTCTCCCTTTCTTATTTTTGGACACCTTCTCCAAAATAAAAAAAAAAAATTTAAATGTTCGTAAGGATTAATGTAAAGGATTTACTTTTAGTAATCCCGTATGAGGTAGGCCTGTACTGGCTAAAAAAAGTGCTCATAAATAACAGGGACTTTATACAGGATGGCATCAATATAGTGTGTGCCTTTATAGAGGCAATTCTGTGTAATTATGTTTGTTATGAAGGGAAATACTACAGACAAATTAAAGGCATTGCTGTGGGTGCAGTGATGGCCCCTATTTTTGCTATTCCAGTGCTTTTGTGATGGTAGAAATCTTATGTTTTTATGTCACATGTTATAAGCATGTGATTTAATATTATTGATACTTGGATGATATACTGTTGGTCTGGAAGGGGGGGCCGTGATGAATTAAATGAGTTTACAGATTATTTAAATGGAATCACTATTTTTTTGTGATTTACATTTGAAGTAGGGGTGGATACTATCAACTGTTTGGATATTTCTGTTATCAAATATAGAGTAGAGAGACAACATGAATCCAATATTTTTAGAAAATCTACCTGTTCCAATAGTTTTGTACATCTTCAAAGTAATTATCATAACTGGCAAAAATAGGAACTTAAGGGTCATGTGGTCATATTATCTAGATGAATATCTGACAATGTGTTTTTTAAAACTGAGATTTAGGAAGTTAAAAAAATGGTCAAAGAAAATACCCCAAAACATTATTGGATGAACTTGGTAATGAGGTCAATATGAACAGGTCAACAGATTTTCAGCCTGTGATATGGTTCCCATCGGAAAGACCGAGTTACCCCACAGGACAAGAATTTATCAGCATGTATATGCAATTAATAAGAAGGATGACAGGATGATAACAATGCATTTAGTAAACATGCTAGAATTCGTGTGGATTTCAAAAAAAATGTTTGATTTTTTATTATGGAGAAGGTGTCCAAAAATGAGAAAGAGAGAAATTGGGAGGTCATTTTGGAATTTAGGGAGCTGTACTGGCATCTCCTGTTAAACACCTTTCAATTCCCAGGGAAGGGATTAATGACAAGATTTATATCCATAGTGCTTTAGTTTTAAGATCAGACAAACTATAATTATACATAAATTGTCAAAACACACTTTGTTAAGGGTAGGGGGAACTTTCTCTTGTAAAATGGATTATCCTTTCATAATTAAAATGATTTTAGCAGCATTTTTATCATACATGTTTTACATTTTGAATTATATGATGAAACACAGGTGCTCAGTAGGAAGGTAGCTGGAATAAAGAAGCTGAACCACGACAAAGTAAAATCTTCTTTTTTAATACAAAATGCATTAAAAAAGAAGATTTTACTTTGTGGTTCAGCTTCTTTATTCCAGATACCTTCCTCCTGGGCACCTGTGTTTCAACATTTTCAACGTCTGGGATGGTTTGGATTTATTTATTTTGCTTTATATATTTTATATATTATCAGTTTTAAATGTTTTATAAGAGTTTTATAAGTATTACTGCGTTAAAGACCAACAGAATGTTGAATAAAGTTTATTAATATGTTAATTATTGGTAAGTATAAAATTAAATTGCTACAATATTATTTAACAAAGAGGAAGTAATGCTCTTTAAGTTCTGATGAAGTTCTGTTGTTACTAATGTAGAACAAAAGTACTTTACTAATTAAATAATTTTGTTGTCAAGGCGAACATGTACTTTTTATGAATAGAAGCTACATCCTTTTGATAAACACAGTACTATTCATGATGTATGATTTTTTTTTTTATTAATAAGGTCAATATCCACTAAAATACCTTGCCACCTGTAAACCTAACAAACTTGGTCCAAAAAAGCACTGGTGAATGTCCCCATAACTCCTGCTTGTAATCTGTTTATGCTGATAGGCATTAGGTTGGAAGGGTTAGATTTTCCTGTAGCCTTCTTTCTTCCCCAATTAAGGTAAAAACAGCGTGCTTTCTACTCTTCAACAGATGAGCATAGTGAGCTCTGCACATCCAAAACAGCACATTTCTCAATAAACTAAGTGCAACAAGCGTGCTACAAAAGGGAATTGGAAAACAGGCTCTCTGCATTGTACATTGAGAAGCAGGCAGGGAACTGTGTAGTTGTTAACATTAGGGCCCAGGAGCAGAGGACTGGGCATATAAAAAGAAACAAAAAAAGCATGCTTGTAACTCATTTAACAGTAGGGCTTAGGAACAGAGTATTGAGCATATAAAAAGAAACAAAAAAGCATGCTTGTAACTCATACCTGCACATGCTGCCTCTAGGCATCTGCTTTACTGGTTTAGCCCCACTCCCCTCGCTTTGCTCGCTCCTCCCTGCCCCCATATCCCACCCGCCCCCAGTAGTACTACGTTTATAGTACCACTGGCATGCCCCCTTAATTAGCTAACCAACTACACATGCTCCTAGAACCCAGCAAGTGCCTAGCACAATAATATACCCTGTATTCACCCCACTATCCATATTAACCCACTCATAACTATTCTATTCTTTCTAATCTTTTATCCACCACATACACTCAATACAGACCCTACCCTAGTAATTTACTATTACTACAGCTAAAACACTAATTCTGTTACCCTTAGTAGCCCTGCTATTCATTCCTTATCACCTAAGCTCCTATGAATATGTACAGCATCTTGAAATCCAATACCCAAACTCTCAGACACCAACCCAGCATTTAATAAGTTTATCCATCACATAACCACTCCATCTCCTAATTCCTTGCCCCCCAAATTACCATCACCCACCTAAATACCACTACATTATCTTAAAAACCAAACCCACGAACAAATCATAAACAAATTTTTAAGACTCATAAGCAACTTAAAAATGAATCTTATGAAGGATGGAGACATCCACCCCAACCCTGGCCCATCCACAACAGTAGATCCAAGCACACCATCTAACAACCCAACATGTACTACCCAGATTGATAGACTTCCCAAATCATTTCTGGTCTGCCATCTCAACATCAGAAGCTTAAACAACAAGATACATAGCCTACATGGACTCTTAGCTGTTCACTCCCCTGATATGCTCTGCCTCACAGAAACCTGGCTAAAACGAATAACCAAAGATAACAAAATAACCCCCCACAGTACAACATCCTTAGACTGGACCAGATCTCCAGGAAAGGTGGCAGAGTAGCTGTACTATACAAGTCTACCCTAACAATAACAGCTGACACCCAACAGCCACCCCAGTTTGGCAATGCAGAAATTCTCATACCAAACTAATAATAAACAAAAATAAATGCAGATACATTGTCTGCATTTATATTCCACCCGACAAGAATGATAATACTCTATAAAATATCTTACATTGGCTAGCTTCTAACTATCCCCAGGAAACCATTGTCTTGGGAGCCTTTAACATTGATTGGAGCACCTGTTCCTCTGAAACTCCCTCCACCCATTTAAACTTCCATGGGTTTACTCAGTTGCTATCCCCACCAGAGACCCGTGGTGGTGGTGCTGCGGTAGCATTGTCACCTCACAGTAAGACGCTGTCTGGTTCGATTGTCAGCTAGAGCGTCTTCTTTGAGGAGGCATGAGTGAAGGGGCGTACCTTCATTGAAGGTTGTGCATTAGAGCTGGTAACTCGGCACGTAAAAATCAACTACCAATCATTAGCGGACCGGAGTTCCGTTGTGGCGACCCCTAACCGGGAAAAGCCGAAAGACACAAACAAATTGCTATCCCCACCAGATTTAGCAAAACTAGAGTCAAAGATAGTATCCTTGACAGCCACCCTTAAAAGTACAAAGGTACATTACCCCATGATCTAAGTGATCACTGCCTTACCTATATTATTAGGCTCAAAGCCGACATTCCCAACCAGCCCGCCTACAAAACTATAAGAAATGTCAGGAACTTTAACCTCTTCAATTTCCAAAATGACCTCAAAGCATGTAATTGGAATATCTTGAAACTACTCCCATTACAAGAAGCAGTTGAGTACTTCAGTACAAGATTTGTGGCTATCCTTAACCACCATGCTCCTACCTGTAATATCCGTGTGAAAGCAACAGTTGCACCGTGGCTATCTAAAGAAAGAAAAAAACAAAATTAAACTAAGAAACAATGCCCTGGGCTAGGTGGCATATTACCAAAGTCCCTATGGACCAAATAAGATACCGGCAGCTAAGGAACCAGGCCAAACAAATCTGTCATTCTAGACAAAAAAAATCACTACACTACACCCTCCTACAACAAAAATATCAGCTAAAACCACAAAAGTTCTGGGCTGCTATTAACAATCTTCTCTACCCAGGCCAATCCACCACTCCTACCCCATCAGCTGCCCTTGGTAAATCCCCTGTAGAAATTGCAAACAGGTTCAACTCCTTCTTTACTGAAACTATCCAGTCTCTATCTACCCAAATCACTCCATTGGACACAAACACCAGCTCTGGCACATCTAGCCCTGATCCACCCAACACCCAACCCACCTTTACCTTTCAAGCCGTACCTACAAACCTGATCTTGACCTTACTCAAAAAGCTAAAACCTAGTACACTAGCTGCCGACCACCTCCCAGCTGAATATTTTCAAAAAGCAGCTGATGCCATAGCACTTCCCATTTCTATTCTGATCAACAGATCCATCTCAGAAGGATCCATCCCAGCAATATGGAAAATATCACGTTATACCTCTCCATAAAGGAGGAAGTTCCACAGAATTATCTAACTTTAGACCTAGAGCCATTCTTTCACCACTAGCTAAAATCATGGAAAGATGCACACACAAACAAATCATGCACTTTCTTATTCAAAACAGAAAGCTCGCCGACTCTCAGCACGGCTTTAGGCGATTCCACAGTACCATCATGACTCTTCTATCTTTCTCTAATGTCATCAGTCTTCATCATAACAACAACAAACTATCTTCAGCACTCTTCCTAGATCTCTCAAAAGCTTTTGATATGGTCAACCATCAGCTACTGCTCAATACCCTACAAACCATCGGTTTAGACCAACACGCAATACAACGGTTTCACTCCTACCTAAATAGTAGACAGCAGGCTGTCTTATGGCAGGGCAAGCTGTCATCCCAACTTCCTCTAACTCTAAGTGTCCTAGAAGGGTCCATACTAGGTCCCCTTCTTTTCTCTATCTTTATCAATGATCTGCACACCACCATCTCAGGAGCCACCTGCATCGAATATGCAAATGATTCAATGCTAATCTGCTCTGCCTCCTCCCCTACACAACTTCTAACCCTCACCCAGACCACTTTCAGCATGGTAGAAATATGGCTAGCTAATTGCCACCTGCTTCTAAATCCTAACAAAACCAAACTACTACTTTTCTCCCCTAACCGTAGAATTTCTCCTCCTTCCTTCAACATCAAATCTAGCAATGACACCATTATCTCCCCTGATGACCATACAAAGCTTCTAGGAGTAATAATATACAACAACCTTAAATTTGATAAACATGCCAATCACACTATTAAGTCCATCAACAAAACTTGGCTCCCTGTACAGAGCCAAACCTTTCCTCACCCCCCCCCCCAGCTAGGGTAGCTATTGCAAGATCACACCTCTCCTCTCTACCCTTATGTATGCCTCCCTGTACTCGCTAACCTATCCAGAACTGATTTCAACAAATTATCAGAATGTTACAATCATATAGCCAGATTTGTTACTGCCATGGCTTTTAGTTCCCACCATTGCCAGAACCTCAAAGCACTGGGATGGCTAGAGTATCCTACCCTTCTACAGTACAACCAGCTTATAGAAGCGCATAAAATACTCCCATCAACCTGATAATACCCCTGCCCTCAAAAATATTCTCACCCCCACCCATAGTGCCCCCCAGGCCATTACACTCAGCTGATAAACTAATGATAACTGACCCAAAAATCAAACAACTCTGCGGACGATGCTATATTTGCCAACTCAGCCGGAAAAATCTGGAATCTTCTCCCTACTACAGTTACCAAGGGAACCTCACTACCCCTATTTAAAAGAGAACTCAAAAAATACCTCACATCTCATTGGCTGTGCTCTTGTTCTAAACCTGACTAACAATTTCACTAATACATGTCTTGCTACCCAACCTGCTGTTTAGCCAAGTATCTATGCCTCATAGCATTTGAATGTCTAAGCATTGTGAATTATGAGATGATTGTATTCTATGTTCACATTTTCTGATATGTCTTTGCCAATCAGATACAAGTCTGCACATTGTGTATATTGATATCTGCCTTTATTCTTTGTCAATATTTTTTTAAAGATGTCTGCCTGAGTTTATCACTCAGTGATGTATGTGCTGTCTCTTTTTTGGTATGTGGAGTTTTTCTTCCCAGGCCTCCGCTGAAAATGGACATACATCCAGTTGGACTATCCCGGACAACAAATGTAAAATAAAATAAATAAATAAATAAATACTAAAGTAACTATTTCACATTAAATATTTGACATCAAGGATGTTTGATGATCAGTTACTATACCTTATTCCCGACCTGGGAGATGCCAAAAAGGAAAAGAAGATCTCCAACGAGAAGGCATAAGCAAAGGTTAAGGAGTAGTGTTGTGCCTGCATTCTGAATTGACTTGCACAACCAAAATGTCATGACGCAAATGATTAAGCAACTGACTGAGAGAATAAGTCCAATATCTGAAATTGTCTTTAGCGGTTCTTCATCCTGAAACTGAAAACAATGTCTGTTAGTTCGTATTCGGCACAAATCCAAACCACATTGATACTGTGCCAACTTAGAGTTACACTTTAAAGAATTAGTCACTTTGAATTCTGACAGCATTATTACCGAATGATAAATAGAAGCTTCCTTTGTAAAGGGAAGATTTATAACACAGTAACTCAGAGAGTTACTGACATTTCAGACTCCAACTAGAACATAAAATAGGTAAATTCAGTTTACATTCTGTATTACATCAGTTTACATTCTGTATTACATCACATAGCAATCTCTCTGATATACAGTACTGAGCGGCTCTGCATGAATACATTCTCTTCTCGGTTTACCCGTTTCTTCTGCTCACTCCTTGCCTGAAGTCATATTCCTGTCTTGAGGAATTATATGGGCTCTTACCTTAAGAAAATCTGTAGTGTCAGAGTCTAGAATATTACCTCAGGTTGGGAGATGGCTTTTGACACAGACCTCCATATTTGGTCAGTGAGCTTCATGGCAGAGACAGATGGTGCCCTGAATTTATCCAGAGATCTAGATTTGATTGGAGGCCCATGTGCTGAAGCAGCCAGTCAAAAAGGGTAGGATTCAGAGTTGATGATGACTAACGTATCCTGTGGTGTGAGAGGTGGTGAGAGCCCTACCTCCAAAGTCAGCATTTGGTAGATGGTTAGATTTGTCCAGTTCCATGCACAGGGGCTCTGAGAAGTGCTGTACTAGCAAACAACAGTCAGAATATAAGACTGTAAAGGTAAACACCCACATTACAGGCTGAGCAGGGCAAGCATTGCATTGACAGCTGCTCATGGGGACGGGGGGAGGGGTCAAGAGTAGGAGTGGCAAAAAATCAAATCCTTATGATGCTAACAGCAAGCCAGGGGAGCACCCTGAAGGTGAAGTACAGTATTAACGCCAAGTGAGTAAGGGGAAAAAAGGGTCAGTGAGGTTTTGGAAGATCAAGTGTATGAGAATCAAGACACCAGCTTAACTCCATGTTCCTTTAATCTTAAATACACAGGAAGTGCTAGAGCTCCGAAACTGGCTCCCTACTGAAATTCTGTTACTCATAATGCAGTATGCAGACATGCTGAAAAAGCTGCACCAAAATGCAGAAGCGTAAATATCAAACATCACTTTTCTCCTTTAAAGTTCTTTATGCAGCACTCCTAATTCAGTAGGCAAGCCCTCCATCCCCTCTGATATGTAGCACCCTTGATTCAGGGACAATCTCTACACCCCCTCCAATATGCAGCACCCCTGATTCAGGGAGCAAGCCCTCCACACCCTCCAATATGCAGCACCCCTGATTCAGAGGGGAAGCCCTCCACACCCTTCAAACGTCTCCACACTAACTATGAGATCACCATACCTTGGAGAAAGGGAACATTCTGAGAAATGACAATGTTGGACTTCGTATATGTAATGTAAGTTTGTTTTTTCATCCATTCCTCAGGACTCACTAATGGTCTTGACATTTCAAACAGTTACCTCCAAAGCTTCTAAAATTTAAAATGTGTCTGATTATTTCTGGGAAGATGTTTTAAAACATTTTTGGGGAGGATTAAGAAAATCCCTTTCCTCACCATTACTTTTATAATCAGGACCAAGATTGCACCCCCCCCCCCCACACCTTTTTATAGTGAAGTCCAAGGCTGCATAATCAGTAAAGTAGGGAAGATCTCAGGGTTTAGGATTTTTTTTTTCATTCTTTAATTGTTACTATTTTTTCTGTTCAGAAGTGCATTTTCAGAAAACCCAACTGCTTTTATAGTTTCAGAACAATGACTGTTTTCTCCTGGTCATCTGTCAGTCTATATTATTTTTGGTTGATCTATTATTGATAGCTATGAAGCTGTGAAACTCCTACATGAATTTTATGCAACAACTCTATCTTCTGAGTAAATTCTCCTTCACAGAAGAGATAGTGGAATATATGTATCTGACTTAAGTTTAGTATAACCTTTCAGTAAACAATATGCAACAACCGAAACATGGCTTTAGGGAGGACAAAAGAGAAAAACAAAAAGAACACAGGGACAGATGCATATAGGCATACAATTAACCTACTGGCTAAAAGTGACATCACAGTATTTCTTTTTATTATATGCTTATTTATTTATTTATTGACATTTGATTACTGGGAAAGAATGACTACGTAGGAACCCATTATCAGCGAAGATCCTGGGAGAAATGCTCCAAAGTATTGCAAAGAATTTTAAAAATAATAATTTTGCAGTCTTTAAAGCTAATGCAAAAATAAATACAGCTTAAATAATTATATCAAATTTGACATAATATGAAAGCATTGGTTAAGAATAGAAAATAGTTATATGATAATGATTTAATAGTTACAGACATTTTAGCTAGTTTATAGAGCAATTAAAGTAAGTTAGTATAATACAAACAGGAACTGCAATATGAAGCGAGAAAATCAGGCTTATAGTTTAATAGATTAGTACTAGGCAAACTGCCCTTGTGGGCCATTTTAAGCCTAGCCAATTACCCCAAATAAACACCTTAATAATTGTGCCATTCTCCCACCCTTGGTATGTTTAGAGAGAGAAAATCAGGGAAGAGAAACTGATAGAATTAAGGAAGTGACTGTAGAAGGGAGAGTGAGGAAATGTAAGGTATGAATAAGCATTTCTTCACATTTAGGGATATAGTTTATCCAGGTGTTGAGCAAGAATAGAGCCAGCTTTTGAATAGGAAGACTTTCAGAATTGTTTGGAAGGATGGGAGGGAGTGTACTGACATGATTGACAGAGATAAGGAGTTCTAGACCTTAGCAGACAATGCCCAAAAGATCTGATAGGTTTGTGAACAGACAGGAGTTTTTGGTTATTTGATCATAATGACCAACTAGGAACATAGTTATGTACAATGTTATTTAGTGCAGAACAATTAGATGGATTCTAGATAATTTATAGCTGGTAACGAGCTGTGTATGTGTTAGTTAATGGGGTAGTTCTAACCAATTTAGGCTTTTTATTGCTACACAGTGGTGAGTTTTGAAAGGGGTATTTGCTGCACATTTAGCCACTTTATTATAACATTGTTCAAGTTTTCCTTTTTGTGATGCTTGGAGGTTAGTAAGGACGGGAGCACCATAAGGTAATGAAGGGCAGAGGTACGTAGTGGTAAGTGTAGCTTTAGTTGCATCAGTGAAAATGTTTATGGCTCTATAAAGCAGCCCTAATTACTGATGGGTTTTTCTTGTGCAATTTTGTATATGCAGGTTGAATTTACGCTCATCATTCACTATCAGCCCTAATAATGTGCTATGGAATGTGACTTCAATTGTTGTATTATCAAGAGAGATAACTTTAAATTTTGTTTTTCATGGGAGAGAGATTTGGGGAAAAAAGTAGCTTGTTTTTGTAGCTTTGAGTATGACTTGTGAGTTCCAAAGCCATGTTTCACTTGCTGGTTAAAAGCTTCCTGGGTAAATTTTTAGAGGTGTGCATGTTGTCAGATGTGCAAATGAGTATGGAGTCATCTGTGTACTTTATTAGAGAGGCCTATTGTGTGGAGGATGTGAGTGAGGCATGGAGAGAGGGTGGAGTGCTATTATACTGACTGATACCTATTGGAGAGGTAGTGTTTGAACCATAGAAGGGTGGGCTGAGAAACACTTAATGAGGACAGTTGAAGTAGAAGTTTGCTGTGACAAACTGCTGAAGGCATTAGACAAGTGCAGAAGTAAGGATGAGACTAGTTTGCCATTATCACTAGCTTTATTGACAGTATCTACATAGGTTAGAAGTGCAGTGTTAGAACTATGGAAAGGACAAAAGCCATGTTGTGTGTGGGATTGGAGTTCTTCCTGCCGTAGATAGTTTAGCAATTGTTTTAGAATACATATTTCAAAGTATTTTGGAAAGGGGGATTAAGGTTAATATTTGTCTAAAGTTAGCAATGTCTGTTGCATTTCCTCCTTTATACAGTGATAATGTGTGACTTATTCCAGAAAAAGGGAGTGTGGGATTCGTGGACTGACTTATTTATAAGGATTGAGAAAAGATAGGCAATACTATACAGAATTTTTAAGGGTTGTATTTATTACTATTCAAAAAGTTATTGTAGTACAGTATTTTTTGTCGTCATTAATTTGTTTTAGTACGACTGCAAAGCATTCTTAAGTTTTCAAGATGCTGAGGTGTTTATATTTTGCCGTTCTTTACATGCTTTTTCTCTATCCTGCATTAGCATTCTAGGCAGTTTGGACAGCTACATTTCATTATTTTTACTTAGTCTCTTGCTTTTTGGAGGTACAAGGATTTTTAGGATATTCAGGAAAGTTGTACTGAATTCATTTACAGCATCATGTAAGGGGAGGGTTTTTAGGAGGTTCCAGTTAATACATGACTGGTTAGTAATGAGTATTTATTGGGTAAACTTGGAAAGGTTGCATGTTTTATAAATATGATGTTAAGAAGATGTGTAAGGTGTCTTATTCATTTAACAAGTCACCATTTCAGTTGACCTGTTCTGGACATGGTGCGGAGTATGCAAAGGAAATGTAAAGTAAGAGGTGGACAAAGTCTGAAGGACGTAACTACAAATATTGATACACAAATTGGGAAGGGACATTCGTCTTGATCGGGCTGCTCAGTTATGCCCAAGAAGCAACTACAGTTACCACATTCTTAAAGTAAGCCAATAAAGATATTTGGATTTCATGAACTATCAAACTTTGTTCCAGAGCTTGGGGATAGATCTTACAGCCCTTCATAAGGTTGGACTTCACCTCTGACCTCAACATTTGTTAAGATTAAATGCATTGTTTTGTTACAGTTGGTTGTTTGAGGCAAGTTTAATGCTATTCATATGTTAAAGTGTCATACATATGATGGCGATCACAGGTGATCTGTTTTCATAGATCACAGCTGTTTTGAAACCATGTTGTAAAGGGACTACAGTTTATAGGTGTAATTAAGAAAGTGAGGGAATGGCAGTTTAAACCACTGTAATGTGTTCTATTTAAACGCCTGTGCAATTGGGGCTACTTTGGCTTTTGCTCTGATATCATCATTTGTTCATCAGTCCCACAGTGTGCATCCTGCTAGCCATCTTAATGCACTCCATCTTCATTGTCTCTAGCTTCCTCAACTCCCCTGCCTTCAGTGTCCAGATTTCTGTACCATACAGAAGTACTGGTTACACCAACGCTTTTACACCTTACTTTTCAGCTTATTTGGAATTCTTCTATAATAACCCCATGCCAGTTGTCTGAAGCCCCCACAATTCTTGCCTGACCTCCTCATTCAGTCCTCCCTTCTCCTCAATTGCCCCTCCTAGTTACTTGAAGCTGTTAACCTGCTCCACCATTTTCTCTTCTATCACAGTTTTCAGCTTTTTCTGATTTCTCACATTTGCTGCATTGATAACTGTCTTATTTGTACATAGTTTCATCCCACGAACCTTCAGTTTTGCATCCCATAACCCTATCATTTGCTGAAGCTTCTGTTCCGACTCTGCTTGTAGTATCACATCTGCACACAGCAGCTTTGTTGATCTGTCTCCTCCCACCTGTTTGCTAATGTAGCCCATCACCTGTATGAACATCACTGGGCTTAGAGCTAAACTCTGATGCACACCCACTCTCGATTGCAACCTCTCTGTCATATCATCTGGGTATGCCTTTCTCTTCATATTACTATAAGTACCCTTGGGTATCATTTCTCCCTCAACTCACCCAACATATTGATCAGATCTGTTGTGACCTCACCTGAGCCTGTTGCTTTCCCTGACTTCATTTTCCTATCTACCATTTTTATTTCTTCAAATACTTGTTCATCTTTCTCTTTTACTGTAGACTGTATATGGGGCTGGACAGCTTTTCTAGGCTTTTCTCCATTCAGAAGTTTCTGGAAGTACTCTTTACATCTGCCTTTGATGTCTTCAAGACTGCTGATCATATTGTAGCTGGTATCCCTTAAGAAGGGTGTCTGATAACTGTCTTATTTATCTTTGTGTCTTTGCCTAGTAATCTAATAGAGTTTCTCTGTGCCATCAGCTGAGTAGTTTTCTGACTTGGATTCGCATAAGAATGATGGTCCTGAAATAATCTACAACTCTGCAGGTGACTTTAAATTTTATAACTATACTTACTATTTCTATGGTGCAGAGTATGCTGAATTACTAAGCAGAGGCTATGTATTTGTTCCTTCTGTACCTTTCAGAGTTGAAAATGTCATTTTGGATTTAAAATTGTTTATTGGGAAACTTAATTTGAAGATGTTTTTCAAAGATGCAAGTGATGAACATGAGAATAATATGTTACACAGAAGTAGCACCTTTGACCCACCCCTTCCTTTGCCACTTATAATTTTTACAAGTTATGTGAGTTTGAATTTAGACAATTTATAGACAAACAAATTATTAAAGGAACTGTGTTGTGACAAAAACATCAGAGTTATGAAACCTGACAAGGGGGGGGGGGTGGTTATCATGCATAAGATGGATTACATTATGAAAATGTTGTTCCTTAATGATGACAGCTTTCATGAAGAAACCACCCTTAGTTATATACATATTATATGTAGAAATATTGACTTTTTACTTTGAGATATGGTCGAACAGGGACAAATTACTGAGGAAATATTTGCCTTTCTACATGTCAAGTTTCATATGGTCCCTACTTTATTTGGTATCCCAAAAATATACAAAAAATTGTTTAACCCCCCCCCCCCCCCCCCCAGTGAGACCTGTTGTTAATGCAGGTACCTCCAAAATATATTCCTTAGCTCAAATATATTGTTGTTCAACATAAACTTTATTAAATGATTACCCGCGTTTGTGACAGGATTCTTGGGGCTTCTTAGTTAAGCTTCAGAAGGTCCCATACTCCGAAAGTCTTGTTTTTTTAACAGTGGATGTGGTCAATTTATTTAATACAATACCACATACCCAAGGGTTAGAATGGTTTAGAGAGTTCTTGGGAGATTCTGGAAAATTAAGTAATGGTAAAATTAATACTTTGGTTACGCTCATGGAAATGGTGCTGGAATACAATTTTGTGTTTGTTGAAGACAAGCATTTTCAGCAAAAGAAAGGCATTACTATGGGTGCTGCATGTACCCCCTTATACAGTTGTTGTGTCTTTCAGCTTTTCCTGGTTATGTGTCGCCACAGCAGAACTCCGGTCCGCTAATGATTGGCAGTAGATTTTTACGTGCCGAGTTGCCAGCCCTGACACACAACATTTGACGAAGGTACGCCCATTCACGCATGTCTCCCCATAGAAGACGCTCTAGCTGAGAATTTAACGGGACAACGTCTAACTGTGAGGCGACAACGCTACCGCAGCACCACCACCACAGTATTGCCCCCTTATACAGTAATATAGTAATGTTACTATGGGAGAGGTACTTTATTTTTAATAAGTTTGTTCCTGTACCATGGAAGTTATATGTCCATTTTTTGGATGACACTTTTATTGCATGGGATACTACAGAAGTGGCGACGGAGTGTTTTGTTACTTATTTAAACTCCATGACTTCCTTTTTGAAATTCAGTCATACTTTTAGCTCCCAAAGCATGAGCTACTTAGACGTTTTAGTTATCAAAGACTCTTTTAACGAGAATAATATCTAATATTTATCGTACACCTCATTATTCAAATACATTGTTGCATTATTCTAGTGGTCATCCTGCACATCTTCCAAGAGGAATTATTAAAGGTCAGGTCATTCGACTGGCCAGAATGACTTCTGAAGACAATGATTACGCAGTCGAAGGACTGAAACTGGCTGGGATATTTTATTCAAGCAGTTACCCTGAAGTACTAGTGGGGCAAATTAAAAGGGGAAATTGATGGCAGGAGGAAAGAGGTTAATGTGATCCCTTTACTCAAAGCTACCGATTCCCTTTTTGATATTTTTAACAAACAAAATAAACAGAAAAAGTCAAATGTCTTTGACCCTCCCTTTATTACCACTTACACTGATGAACATGCCTCCATTATAGATATTCTTTATAAAAACTGGAACATTTTTCTTGTTTTGGGAATACCATTGACATTGTAGGGAAGAGACCACATATAGTATACAGAACAGGTAGGGTCTTCAAAAGATTTTTAGAACTAGGAGAAAGTGGTGCCCATTTGTCCCATAAAAGAAAGGGGGCATTTAAAAGCGGCACGTGTGAGCAGTGCAAATTTATTTTAGAACAAGATAAAGGTGCTAAGGAAACAGGTAGTATTTACCTCCTTTCATTGCATCTGTAATTCCACGGGGATAGTATATAAGGCAAAGTGTTCCCAATTTAATAGTTTTTACATTGGAAAGACAAAATGTAAGTTTAGGGAAAGAATATATAAACATATTCTAGGTATAAGAAATAAAAATATTAAGAACTCATTATATAGACATGCCCAGTTGTACCCAGAACATAACTGTCTTTTTTAGTAGTGACATGATTTTTAAGGAAGCTAGGGCTAGACCTTGGGAGGACTTAACTGAACTAAGGGAAATTATCTGGCAGATAAAATTGAATGCATGTGTCCCCCCCGGGTTTAAATGAACATGTTTCTATTGCTAGCATTCTGCATTTAAAGTCTTATGTTATATAATATAATGTAAATAGGAAACCTTTTGAAAGAGTAGACTTTATTCTGGTTTGCATTTTATTGGTTTTTGGCACTCACATGGTGTATCTGAATAAATGTTTAAATAGTTTTACTATGTACTTAGTTTAGGATTCTGAAGAAGTCTTTGTTATAAGCTGATGAAAGAGCTTAACCCTTCTTTTCTATTGTTAACAAAGTGCTTTGGTGTTTTAAATACTGGTTACAGTCATGCTGGTATCTACTCAATTTGTTCA
>NC_056749.1:94902095-94969595 GCF_019279795.1 Protopterus annectens
TCAGGGGAAGCTGCCTGGGAGGCTGTAAGGTCAGGCTGTGCAGTAAGGGATACCAATGTTGTCTGGGCCAATGTGGAGCAATGAGGATGGCCTTTGGTCTCTCCTCCCTTATTTTAATCAGTACCTTTGGAATAAGAGGTAGAGGAGGGAATGCATACACAAAGAGGGTATTCTAGGGAAAGGTCAAGGCATCCACCTTTCATGCTAGGTGGTGATACTCCCTAGTACAGAATTTTTTCAACTGATGGTTGAGATGTGAAGCAAAGAGATCCACCTCTGGAGTCCCCCATAACTGAGTGATTTGTACAAAGATTTTTCTGTGGAGCTGCAATTCGTGGAGGTCCAGTATGTTTTTGCTTAAGTGGTCTGCCAGGGTGTTGTTGATCCCTGGTAGGTATTGGGCTATCAGGTGTAGTCCCAAGGAAGAGACTGTCAGCCAGAGGTTCAATGCTAGCCTGCACAGATAGTAAGATTGGGTCCCTCCCCATTTGTTGATGTACCACATTACTGTGATGTTGTCTGTTTTGATAAGGAGAACCCCTGGCTTGAGATGAGGTTTGAAGGATGTCAGAGCCTTTTGTACTGCCATCCTTTCCTTCTGGTTGATATGTAAGGGAGGGTGCTTGGGCATCCCAAAGACCTTGGGTGCACCTGCCTTCTAGGTGAGTGCCCCAAGCTATGTCTGAGGCGGTGGTGGTAATGGTCCGCCCGGTTGGGCGGCGGGTGAAGGAAAGACCCTTGTTCTGGGCACAGGCCCCTGACCACCAGAAAAACTCGTCCCTTATACAGGGGGTAAGAGGGAGAAAGGTCTCTAAGTTGAGAGTGCTGACAGCAAAGGTTCTTTAGGTGCCACTGAAGTTCTCATGTGAAGCCTGGCCAGAGGAATTAGAAGGATGCAAGATACTGTGTACCCCAAGGCTTGCAGGAACTTTCTCGCAGTGAGGTGACTTCTGGAAGCCAGCTGGATAAAATAGAAAGGCAGGAAACTCTGCTTTTCTGGGGATAGAAAGGCTATTTGGGGTGCTGCATCCAGCAGTGCTCCCAAGAAAATGATCTTCCTGGAGGTTAGGAGGGTTTTGACAAAGAGGAGGTCCTTGAGGAGCTTTTCTTTGCAATCTGCCTGAATGAGGCAGTCGTCCAGATAAGGGTAAATGTGTATATTTTTCTGTCTACAAAAGGCTATAACTGGGCTAAGCATTTGATGAGTACCCTGGGAGCAGTAGATAAGCCAAAGGATAGCGCAGAGAACTGAAAGTGTTGTGATCCTGCTCTGAAGGGAGGGAATTTCCTGCAGGATTCCCTTATGGGGATGTGGAGATAGCTATCCTAGATCTAAAAGATGCCAAACAATGCATTTTTTGTCAGCATAGGCAGCAGCTGCTGCAAATTTAGCATTTTGAATTTGGGAAGTGTTCAGAATGGATAGATCCAGGATGGGGTGTCAAGTGTCCTCTTTACGGGGAACAAGGAATAGTCTGGAATAAAAGCTTTTGCCTGTTTGATCTGAGGGGACAGGTTATAATGCCCCTTGGGATATGAGAGTTTGGACTTGTTGCAATGCTTCTGACCACTGATTTGGAAGAAGTCTGGGTACCCTCTTAGAATGGGAGATCATTGAAAGAGAATTTGTATCCCTGAAAAATGATCTTTAAGCCACTGTTCCTTTGTTACAGAAAGCCAATTTTCTTTGCAGAGGGAGAGCCTTCCTCCTGGTGTTTGGTGAGTGAAAAGAGGGCAGAGAGAGTCATTGAGAGTTTTTGCCATAGAGGGATGGCTTAAAACTCCCTGCCTTTGGAGCGGAAGTGGTCCACTGTTTGGTTTTCTGCTGTCCCTGACATAGGAGTCAGGGTGTTCTGTCCCTGCAGGGCTTACCTCGCCCATGTGTGCAATGTGCAGGAAAGGACCAGTGTTTTGAGGGAAATTCCTGCTGAACCTAGGAGGATGTACCTGAAGGAAATCTTTTACTGTTTGCATAGATTTTGCTTTGTCTTCCATCTTTTTAAGCACCTCTTCTGCTTTTACTCCAAACAAGCAGTCCTTATCCAAGGATGCATCAAGTAATTTAGATATGACATGATCAGGGAGAGGTTGTTCCTTCAAAGATACATGTCTCCTAATTACAGGTCCTGACACTGCTGCCTTGCTTGAAGCTTCTAGGGTGTCATATCCACAGTGTAATGAGTGTTTAGCCACTTGACAAATAGAATGCAGGAAATCTGCTAACTCTTTCAAATTGACAGAGTCAGGAAAGGTTGAAAACTTTTGTTTTAATAGTGCCAAAGTGTGTAGTTGATATTTTAACATGTGGAACCGACAGCTGAGTGCTCTGATAGCTAAGGTTGCAGAGGTGTATACTTTTTTACCCCATCTGTATAGAGCTCTGGAGTCCTTGTCAGAAGGAATAGGGTTCTTTGCAGAACTAGCCTTAGCTCCTTTTGGTCCCTGTGTAATGACCTCTGGGTCTGCAGCAGGATTTCTGTACAGGTATTTGTAAGAATCCGGTACCCTGTAATACCTGTCAGGTTTTCTGGGAGCAAGTGGGAGGACATCAGGAGTTAAGTTGGATTCATGGAAGACATCAACCACCTCTAAGGTTGGAGGAATGGCCAAGGGTCTGTGCTGGGGCAAGTCTAGAAAATCTCTTAGTCTTTTCTTAGACTGAGGGAAGTTCTAGGATTCCCAGTCTAAATGTTCCCTGAGGGTGTGAAGGGTTTCCCCAAAGGAAAGATCTTCTGGTGGGGAGGCAGAATGAATGGATTCATCTGCATCTGAATCCTCATAAGCAGTCAGAGGTTGTTGTTCCTTTTTAAAATCTGAATAATCAGGTTACTCAGAATCCTGTTCTGTCACTCTTTCAGGAGAAAGGTCTCTTTTCCTTGTAGAACGTGTGGCCTGACTACTCCTGATAAGGTTGATAAGATCCTACCCCATTTTGAGCATTTGAGCTTGGGGTGGTGGAGCAGGAGCACAATGGTGGCTAGTGGTAGTTTTCCTTGGAGTGGCCTTGCTTCTAGGCCTAAAAGTATCCATCAGTCTGAGAGAAATGGCAGTCATTTTTTGTCTAGATTCTTCGATAGTGCGAAAAACCTCCTCAGAAGCCGGTGTCTGCGTTGTGGCTCTGGACCCAACCAAGGCAGAGACAAGCAAAGGATCAGAAGATGAAGAAGATTTCTGCAGCATACCAGACTCCAAAACAGTTTCTGTAGAGTCCTGTGAAGGTATCGAATCAGGCATCAGGGGCTGCAGGCAGGGAGGAAAGCAACTCACTGAATTCCAGAGAACTGACGACCTGTTTAGCGGTAAAGTCATCAGAAAGCTTAGCCTTGTGTGGTCTGTCTCTATCTTTATCCTTACATTTTTTCAGAGATCTATGGATTGTTGACTGATGGACACCATTTCAGAAAGTGAAGATGGAAGACAAAAATACCTGGCTACAGTAAGAGCTCTACGACAAAAGGTTCTCGCATAAAGAGGGCACAGAACCTGCAAAGGGGGACATCATGGTCTGGGCCTAAACATATGATGCAGTATGAATGGAAGCCTCACTGTAGTATTTTCTTTCCACATGTGAGACAATTGTTAACTTTTTCGGACATCGGTTAGTGCAAGAAAAAAGGATCCCCAATGGGGTACGTAGCTTTAGATGTTTTCAGCTGTAATTTAAACTCTGGTAGTGACCGACTGGCACACTTGTGAACTGCTTCTGCTACAGGCTCCATGGCAAGAAAAACTGATGTAATGGTGTCGGCTGCCTTCCTTTATAGCACTGATGACATGATGACAAGCACCAAGCGACAGCAGCCGATGCAGAAAAACATTGACTCTGGTATTAGGGCCGGCTGTTGGCTACCACAGCAGGGATAACCCACAGGTGATGACTGCAACAGTGAAACAAGAAGAACATCATGTAACTTTTAAACTGTGTCATTGTGATCCAGTGTAAAGTGCTGCAGCTTTCTAAATCTTGCATTCTCACTGCACCATCCATGTGATGGGGTGTACCCCATACATTTCCTGCTGATTTCTTTTTGTAACACCAAGATCACACAATCCTCAGGGGAAAGGGCATATTGCCCAACCTGAAAATTGTATGATCTTGCACAACTGTTGATCAAAGTGTGTCAACAAAACAGAGGTCGACTTTAACTAATATCAACTTGAAGAAAATAACTTATTTGTATGCATGGATCCCATTTGGTTTACTGAAATTAAGTTTCATTGAATTGCAAATAACTGAGACAACTATGCTGAAACAACACTATTTCAAAACTTTACTTCACCGAGCTACAAAACACTGAAAGAACTATATAAAAAATAAAAACACAAAAACACACATTCTGTAATATTTTTGCAGAGGGGTAAGCCCCCCCCCTGCACCCCCACACCCCTCAAATTATATATCAACTCTGAGCTCGCTCTACAGTAACAACAAGGGTAGATTTCCCTATTCCTTACTGTACTGCTATCACCAACTACAAGCTAAGAGTGTTATGAAAATAAGAACCATCATATCTGCCATGCCACAGAACTGGTATGGTGTACCAGAAGGTACATAAACAATGTACACTTGTACTACCTGCACTACCAGCCTCATGTTAAGGATTTCACTTCAACGAACTTCAGCATAGTAATGTTTCAAAACAGAGATGTTGTTTCTGCATATTTGTCTCTGTTATTTACAAGTTGATGAAATGTAATTTCAGTAAAGCAAATGGGACCCATATATATATATATATATATATATATATATATATATATATATATATATATATATATATATATATATACATATATATATATATATATATATATATATATATATATATATATATATATAGGTCTAGGACTAATGCTCGATGACATATTTCCCCGATTTGGAAACGTCCGAGCACAGTTTCATCAAAAAAAGCACTTTCGCAAAACTGTACTAAAAAAAAAAAAAAAAAAAAAAGGGGGGGGGATTTCTGTTGCTGAGATCGTGGCACAGTGGGGATAAGGGAATATTCCCTTTTCCCCACTGTAGTGCGATCTCGGAGTGAGAATATAAAAGTAGGGTGTGTGTGGGGATGCCCCCCCTGCGTAAACATGATTACTGTTTTTTTTTTTTTTTTTTTTTTTTTTTGTAAATGTTGTTAGGTGCTTTTTTTTGTTGTGCTTCACGAAACTGTGTTCGGACGTTTCCAATTTGTATACATACACACACATATATAGTGTCATATATTACCACAGCCTATGGCTACACTTCAAGCCAACAGTGAAGAGCTTTCTGAATATTTGCAGGCTTTCTGCTCATTGCCTTCCCATGATTCATGGAAAAGCAAGGTTCAGAAAGCTGCATCACTTTACACAGGATCACAGTGGGCCATTTATCTATTTAGTTACTTGATTTATTTTGAAAAATAAATAAAATGGCTCGAGGTGAATATTTTCATCAGTGCATGCTATGCATATGCGAATTGTAGATACTAAGACTATATAAATGTAAATGTTCCCCATGTCCGTCATTAATACCTATGTGGTGTGCAATGTCACACCTCTAGCAGTCTACACACATCTTGCATTCTAGAGCATTGTCTGAAAAATTAACCTAAAAAGCATACGATAAACTAATGTAAATATTTTGTGAACAATAAAAGCTATTAAAACTGTAGAAATTGCAATGTTATCAGTAAGAATTGTTCTTTGCAGTGATATAAGCAGTGCATTCATAGTCATTTCCACAAATACTGTGCCATATGATAATGCACACAAACCCCACATTATATTTCTATAAACTTTCACAAATAAATTTTCATATCTTGAAAACTGTACAACCTAGACATATATTGTTAGAATATTATTGTTAACCAGACATGAGCCTTCACACGACAAAAATAAATTCCTCTGTAAGTGCATTTTTATTGAGATATTTACTAAATATGAAAACCTATGCTTAATTGTATAATTAACAAAACAAATAATACTGGATATCTCTCACGATGTGCAACTTACAGTACAAATATCAGAAAATAGAGTACAGCTTCCCCCAAGAATTAACGGTGTTCCCCTATGAACATTCAACGAGATAATGAAGTCAGGAATCACCGAAATACTGTAGAATTAAGAACACAAAACAAAATTTATTGTAAATGATAAAACAAATATCAAAAACTGTTTTCTTCAACAACATCTAAGGTTTCACTTAACGTCTTGCAATGTTTTGCAAGATACTTGTTTTTTGAAGTATTAAGTACATATGGAATTAGCGGTTATTTTCATAATTACTAGCAAACATCTAGCAATACTTCCAGTATAGTGTGATGTAAACCATCATTGACAGTGAATTGTCCTGTCTCCTACATGGGTGTTTCGTACCACATACCTCAATAACATGTAGGTCTCTCAGTTATGAAAATACGAACATAAATTTGAAAATATGAATGAAAAGTCGCAAATAAATATTAACTTCACAGCTGTAGGACATCCGTGACTAATAATCTTAGTGTCATTTTATTAATAACTTCTTCTTGTTTTTAATACTGCTTATTATGAGCTGGTAAGTCACTTTGTTAAAGAAACCAGACCCAAAAAATTTTGGAAGCTATAAGGTGGTTGTGAACTGAACGAATACAAAAAAGGCGTTTTAGGCTTGAGTGAGTTAATTTTTTATTATTTTTTTTAACTAAAAATGAACAAGCATCCCTAGCTATTATTTTCAGCATATAAGCTAACCGAAACGAGTTTGCAGTGCTGATCATAACAAAACTTTTTTTTTTTTGTCTGGCCATAGGCCCACCTACAGCTGTGGGCCCCAGGTGGTAGCACAAACTGTCCCTGTCATAATCTGCCAATGTCCCAGATGGATCCCTAGAAGAACTTAATATAGTTGTTGAGCATTTATGTCTTTTTTTGTGAATCATGCTAGTTTCTTAGGTGTTATGACAGTTGTTGTATTGGTACCAGTATGTATAAGAAACCCATAAAGTGTAATTCATTTTATATAGAAGTAATATGCATCCTAAGAATGTATTTGAGAATGTTCCTTTTAGCAGACATTAAGGCTAAATAAACTTACAACAGATAATGAGAAACTCTGTGAAAAACTTCATGTGTTATTAATTCATGTATTCATATCAAAAGGCTACTGTAAAAATAAACAAGAGTTGCAATATTAGATACAGTTGTGGATTAGCATAACAACGGGCTTGTTCATGTTTTTTGACAATAATGCTGTTACACTATCTGCTTCTAATATGGCTTGTGATAATAAGGGGAATTTCTCAACTACGTTTACTGCACAAATTAAATGTGTTACAGGCTGGAACTGGACTATTTTGAGTAGTTCTGAGGTTTAGCACTCATGTCCATCATGGACTGGGTCATCAAGTAAATGTCCCAACATATACATGTCCTGCCTGCTGTAAATGTCCCCAAATACCCTTGTCCTACCCAGCACAAATATCCTAACATATCCTTGTCCTGATCAGCCCTGGGTTACTTGCACACAAAATATAAAGGCTAAAACTACCACGGGAATGTAAGCCTCAACTTCTTAAGCTCTTCACAGATCAATAGTCTAGTAAGTACCTCTGAGGCTATGAACTGAGGGAAATGCAGTTAAAAACCTTGTTTATGGTTATAAGAGATCACAGAATTTAAATAAGATATGCTGTGAGGATATGCCCAGGACCAAACAAGTTACCCTGCAACACTCAGACTCATGAGAGATGCACTTCTATATCCAAATTGGAAACCATGCACTCTCAAGCAAGATCGGAATAGCTGGTCAAGAAGAGAAGGTCAACACCTGCGACACATAGCCCTCCAGAATCCCCACCATCGCAGCTCTCACATAAAAACACAAACCACATACCCACCTTCGTGGAGGCTCTCTATAGAAAACTACCCAAACAGCAGAGACCTCCAAGGCAGAAATGCACTCAACCACCACAACACAGCACAAACCACAAGACACATAGCTCACCTAGACAGTGTGCCCCTCAACCTAAGCCCCTAAGACAAAACAGCTTGCCCAATACACTAATCATAGGTGACTCGATACTGAGGCACACTGATGTCCCACTCACTAGGTTGAGTAAGGAGAAGGTAACAGTCAGCTGTCTATCAGATGCCAGAATCCGGCATAACACATGCACTCAGGTCACTCCACAACAAGTACAAGTACGACTCTATCTCTGTCCATGTGGGTGTGAATGACCTGAGCTGTACCTCCCTGGACTACATGAAAAGAGACACAGAGGAGCTCTTGGATTATGTGGCTCAGGCAGATATGACTCTAGCCCTGAGCAGCATCCTACCATCACCCAGAATGATACCGCAGTACAAGCAGAAAATTATTGACTTCAACAATTGGCTAAGTTTCTGGTGTCATTCCAAGGGGATCCAGTATCTGTCTGCTTGGGATGACATGATTGACAGACCTCGATGTTTTGCCAGAGATAGCCTGCATCTGTCACCGCTGGGTTTCTAGATACTGGCTAAGGCTTCTGCCACCCCTATAGTGCCTTTTTTAGGCGTTGTTCCAAAGACCAAATTACCACCATAACAGATATAAATAAATGCAATCTGAGGGTCATGCTGCTCAACACTAGAAGTCTAAATCTCAAGATGCACTCACTCTAAGCACTCCTCAAAATGGAGAACATCCATATTTGTGCTATAATGGAGACCTGGTTTAAAGTAACAGAAAACACCCCTGCGCTACCAGGCTATTACTCATTCCACACCTTTTGTCCCCAGAAGAGGGACCAAAGCTCCAAAGGTGGTGGTGTCTCCATATTCATAAAGGATATGCACACCTCCAGACTAGTAGCCTAGCATAACGCATTTGATATACTTCAGGAACAACTAACATTGGGTAAGGTGGCAATTCAGGTTGTAGCTTGCTATAGGTCCCCAACCATGTCCCAAGACTCTCACTCCACATTCCTAAGCACCCTGGAAAGTATTAGGGTCCAACCCAACACTCTCATACTAGCTGACTTCAACTACCCCACCATCAACTGGGAAAACTACTCATGCACCAATACATTGGCCCAACACTTCCTGGAATTCATAAATTCCAATGCCTTGGACCAACTCATTCTTACCCCCACTAGAGGAAGCAACATCCTTGACCTAGTTATTACTAACATGGACAACCATTGCTTTACACCAATAGTCAATTCCTCCCTGGTTAGTTCCAACCACAAACTAATCACCATGGAAATCCACATCTCACTCATACCCCCCCCCCCCCCGCACAGGTAACCACCCCGAAAAACTTGTCTAAAGCTGATTTGGGGCTCCTAAAAACAGAGGTGGCTAACTTTGCAGCACCCATGTCAATGGAAAATAGATGCCTGACTGCCGAATCATATACCAATGCACTGTATGAACACGTACATAAATGCATGGAACTAGCCATACCCAACAGAGCCAAGATGCTCTCCTCCAAAAAAAGGAAGCCAGTCTGGAGGTCTCCTGTCATTAATAAACTCTGCAATAGAAGGAAGAAACTGTTGCAGAAAAAGTTGAAGTCCCAAGACTGGAAAAACTCCCTTATTAGCCTTAACAAAAAGTTGAGATCCCTCATCAAAACCTCTAAAGCCAGCTATGAAGGCAGAATTGCAGCAGACACTAAAAACAACCACAAAGCCTTCTATAGTTATATAAAGACTCTCCATGGCAATACCCAGGTTGGTTATGAGTTACTGCACACTGGTACCTCCTATACTGAGCCAACAGATATTGCCAACATACTGGCCAACAGATTCAGTGCCAACTGGCCAACAGATTCAGTGCCAACTCCCCCCCCCCCAAAGGACCAATCACAATACCGGAGGAATGCCAGACACCCAGCATTACTGTAGCACAGGTTAAAGGTGCATTGTCCAAGGCAAAGAATACAGCTTCCATTGGGACCTGACAATATCCCTGGATGTGTTCTACATGAACAACAAAGTGAACTGGCACCACATGTGTGCCCTGTTCAATCACAGCCTCACCTCAGGCTTTGCCCTTACTGAATGGCACACTGCTACAGACATCCCTCTCTATAAAAGGGGAGTGAATACAGACCCTGTGAATTATCACCCCATTAGCCTGATGAGTCTGATATGTAAGGCTATGGCGTGCATCATCATGGACCTAATTAACAAGGATATAGGGAATCTCCAAACTCTAGATCCCACTCAATTTGGTTTTGTGAAAGTTAGATCATGCCTGCTCAACCTGGTTGACTTCTTTGAGTCAGTCACCAGAGCTGTGTATGAGGGCAAGGCAGTTCATACAGCCTACCTTGATCTGGCCAAGGCCTTTGATACCAGTCCCCACTCAGGAATTATTGATAAACTCACCAAACTAGGCATCAACCCCTATATCACTCGGTGGGTTGCAAATTGGCTCACAGATGGAGTCCGCTACTATCACACTGTGGCTTCTAAGTCAGACTGCCGACCAGTCATGAGTGGAGTCCCACAGGGATCAGTGCTGGGTCCTTTCCTGTTTGGAATCTACTTCTCAGAAGTCCAGGCCAACATGGAGGAACTTTGGCTGACTAAGTTTGCAGACTACTGCAAGCTGGAAGCCATTATTAACTCCCCAAGTGATGTAGACATCCTACAGAAAGGCCTTACTGAGACCAACGACTGGTGTCAAAACCATGGCCTTAAGCTTAAAGCCAAAAAATGCATCATCATCCCCTTTGGGAAAAACTCAGTTCCCATTAATTACCACATTGATGGGAGCCCATTGAACACTGAAGGCGTTATAAGAGATCTGTGGACACAGGTTGACAGCAAGCTCTCCTTCGACCACTGCATTGCCATTGTAGTCAGAAATCCTTCTATGTGGCACATCTCATTACCAAGGGTTTTGCATCCAGGAAGAAAGAGGTAATCATCTCTCTCTACTCTTCCCTCATTAGGCCAGTCACAGAGTATAATGCCCCATTTGGCATGTACCTCACTAGATACATGCAACAGCTGGAAAGGCCACAAAAGTACCTCATGAAGAGGATCCTAGGCCTTAAAAACATGCCCTACATGGACAGACTAAAAAAAACTCCAGCGATATCGTCTACTAAGAGGCGATCTCTGCTTGACTTACAAAGTCATGTCTGACCCAGCTCTGTTAGAAATGCTACATCTAAAGAAATCCCAATCCCTCTGCACCACACGCTCCAGAAACCTCAACCACATTAACACAATCAATAGAACATACTGGAGGGACAGGTTCATAACCCAGAAACTGCATGCATGTCAAGCAGAGGACCTTATTGGCCCTCTTCAAGAGAAATCTTGATGAGTGGATGGGAAATAGAAAGTTCACCCCATGGATCACTCCAGTGGCTCTGCTTGATAGAGGCACTGGGAACTAACATCCGGCGGCACAATGCCAGGGCACTCCTATGGGCTAGGCTTGTAAAGACTCCAGGGCCATTAGCCTAGTACACACCTATGAGCCTATGAACCTATGAAATGAGGAACTCATCTCTCTTATGTATGTTGTTTTTGCAGGTGCTCTGAAAATAATATGGTGTTTAATAATCCACATTCATGGAAATATGACACTGAAAGTGTATGCACTGCATGCCACATCTCTGGGATAAACAATGAATATACATTATTTTAAGTAGCTGCACTGCACGCCAGGGCTCTGGGTTAAACACTGCATATACATTTTGTTTTAAGTAGTTCCACTGCGTGCCACGTCTCTGGGTTAAACACTGAATATACATTTTGTTTTAAGTAGTTCCACTGCGTGCCATATCTCTGGGTTAAACACTGAATATACATTTTGTTTTAAGTAGTTCCACTGCATGCCATATCTCTGGGTTAAATACTGAATATACATTATTTTACATAGCTGCACTGCATGCCAGGGCTCTGGGATAAACACTGAATATACATTTTGTTTTAAGTAGTTCCACTGTGTGCCACGTCTCTGGGTTAAATACTGAATATACATTATTTTAAGTAGCTGCACTGCATGCCAGGGCTCTGGGTTAAACACTGAATATACATTTTGTTTTAAGTAGTTCCACTGCGTCCCATGTCTCTGGGTTAAATACTGAATATACATTGTTTTACATAGCTGCACTGAATGCCAGGGCTCTGGGATAAACACTGAATATACATTTTGTTTTAAGTAGCTGCACTGCATGCCAGGGCTCTGGGTTAACACTGAATATACATTTTGTTTTAAGTAGTTCCACTGCGTGCCACGTCTCTGGGTTAAATACTGAATATACATTGTTTTACGTAGCTGCACTGCGTGCCACATCTCTGGGTTAAATACTGAATATACATTTTGTTTTAAGTAGTTCCACTGGTGCCACGCCTCTGGGTTCAACACTGAATATACATTACTTTAAGTAGCTGCACTTTGTATAAGTAGCACAGATTCTTCCCTTTAGGCTTGAAGAAATACTCAGTGTGAAAGATTGTCATTTGATACTTATTTTGCTCAATTTTATGAAGTATATTTTTAATAAAATTCAGTTGTGTATCTTTGGAGCCAACCACTGTGATTTTGGAATTCAGTGGCTGTAGCCACTAAATAAACAATTTATCATGAATTATCTCCATCAGTTAGTACAGCCACTGAATCTGTGTGCTACCTTGCAGACCCTTACACTACAGTCAAAATGTGTTACTAACCTTTCCAGAACTTCAGCAGCATTCTGACATCTGTCATAATCTCACCATACTATTATCCACATAATTTTCTTTCTGCCTCTGCACTCTATAAATGTATCTGTATTAATCCCAATATTACAGCAAGTCTTGGTCTGGCAGCATCTCGGAGTTCCAGCACACTATCTTACCCATTGCATTTTAAGCATTTATCACATGAAGGCAATTATATCCATACTGAATAATAAACTGAGATGTATGATTATACTGAAATAATCAATAACAAAGATATAATGCAACAATGTCGGTCTAGAGGGCAAGGAGCACAGCGGGTAACATTGCCGCCTCACAGCAACAGGTTTTCCAGTTCGATTCTCAACTGGGAATACTTCTGTGCAGAAGCTGTGTTTCCTTTCTGTGGTCACATGGGTTTTATTTGGGTGCTCTAGTTTCCTCTCACTTTCCAAAAACATGCAGCAGGCAGACTGGACACTCTAACTGGCTGTAGGTATGAATGCACATACATGTGCATGGTACAGAAGAACAACTACAGCACAACTAGTCACCCTGCGGTGTGAAGATTGTCTGTAGGTGATGGCTTCTGTTGATGTGACACCCCAACACGTGCAAAAATGGGAAAAAAGGGGTTCATGGATGGAGTATCAGTTCTGTACCGGTCATGCATACTGGCCCCTTATTAAGGCTATTCAAGGATTTGTGTTTATACAAGCTCCCTCGCTTCTTTCAGGGCATAATTACAGCTTTGTGAACGATTCAAAATAGTTTATCAGTTACACATACATTATTCCCTTTGAAGACTGTTTACACATAATTAACTTTGCACGTTTCAAAAACTGTTGTTGCTTTTAAAACATTTTATATGTAAATGCCATTACAAAAAAAGACAAGAAAATGATTTATATTCATAATAAAATGCTCAAATATAGAAATGAAATATCTGAATAATATCAATATTTTTCCATCCCGAATATCCACCCCACTTAAGACGCATATATACAAGTCATGTCACTTATCAGGTACAGGAACAACTGGGACAGAGTCTCAGACTTTCACATCTCATGCTTAACTTATCAGTAAATCCTTCAAGACTCGATAATTTAATTCTTGGATTTCAAGGGTAGATAATTTAATTCTTTAGTAGCTGCATTTTGAAGAAAAAAATTAACCCAGGAGACACCTTAATGGTCTGCTTCATACAACCCCACTACACCACAGTATACTTGGACAGCATTAATACTTCCTGGTAAACAAATGTTAAATAAATAAATAAACAATCCACAAGCATAGGCAATCCTCCAACTGTTATCCTTTGAGGCTGCATGAAAGGGCATGCAGACATATAATGTAGCATGCCACATTTTACACCAAAATATGTCTCAAGTGACCATAAGCCTTCTCAGCCACTGACAGCAGTCTATAGGATTTTCAATAACCCACTGTAACCCACCAAGGTGGAGGTTCCATCCCCAACTCCAGCCTAATTATATATATCAACTCCAAGATCACACTACAGTGGGGATAACGGCAAAATTATAAAAGGGTTTGTTTAGTTTACCTTATGCACCACAGTACTTCTTTGTTATTAGCCAGCTATTACACTTCTATGATTTTCTTTATGATGGTTTGCCTGTTTGATAAAAGGATGTTCGAGGGTTAGTGTTCAGGGAAAAGCTGTTCAATAAAAGCTGTTCAATAAAAATTCCATTCAATGGATAAACATAGACCCAAAAAACTACATGACCTATCTAAATAGGCAGCTAAGAGGGTTAGTTAATACTTCAAAGTCTAAATTTGGAGAAAATAAATTAGCATCTCAGGCAAAGGACATCCACAAAGCTTTCCACACCTATGTTTGTAAAGTCAAGGCAAATATGCAGCAATGCGCAGAAGTTATTGCAAATGGCATCACCCACACTGAACCAGATACCATTGTCAATCTTTTGGCTGATGGGTTCAGCTCAAAATCCACCCCACCCCCCGATAGTCCAAAGGAAATACTGCATACCACAATTCTCCCAACCATTACTTAGGAACAGGTCTTCAATGCACTTTACAAGTCCAAAAACACTGCATCAATGGGTCCCAATAGCATTCCGGGATGCTTACTAAATAGAATGAAACACAACCTCTCTGATCCACTTGAATCACTTTTTATGTGGAGCCTGCAGTCAGGTTTTGTACCCAAGGAATGGAAGATGGTTATAATCATTCCTCTGCACAAAGAAGGTCCAACCAGTGATCCAGGAAACTACAGACCCATAAGTCTTTCCATGGCCTTGCATATGAGGCTGGTAAGAATCATCATGGATATGATAAATGAGGACACAGGTAACTTGCAAATGTTGGACTCATCACAGTTCTGCTTTGTTAAAGGAAGATCACACTTATTGAATCTGGTGGACTTCTTTGAGATGGTCACCAAAGTAATGGATGAGGGCAAGACTGCGCACACAGCTTACCTCAATCTGGCCAAGGCTTTTGATATAATACTCCTCTCGGCCATTATAGACAAGCTCACTAAATTAGGTATAAACCCTTTTATCACCTGCTGTATAGCCAATTGGCTCAGTGATAGGATCGAGGAGGTTAAAACAGGTGTGACCACCTCCACCAAGAGGCCAGTCACTAGTAGAGTCCGCAGGGCTCGGTACCGGGCCTGTTCCTTTTTGGCATCTATTTCTCTGAAGTGGAAGCAAACATTGAGGGTGAATGGCTGACTAAGTTTGCAGATCATTGCAAGCTGGGGGTTATCATGAACTCTCCTGCAGACAGTAGCATTCTTCAAAAAAGGCCTATCTCTGACTAACAAATGGTACCAAAGCCATGGTCTTAAACTCACTGCTAAAAAATGCATAATTGTACCCTTTGGGAAGCCAAACATCCTGCCTAATTACCATGTTGATAATATGCCCCTAAGAGCTGACCCATTGGTTGGGTATCTGGGAATGCATGTGGACAGTAGCCTTACCTTCAACCACCATGTAGCCACAGTGGTGAGGAAATCATTTTATGCTGAGAAACTTATAAGTAAGGGCGTGGTATGTAGGTCCAAAGAGGCCATTATCTCACTGTACTCTGCCCCTATCAGACCAATCATAGATTACAATGGTTTGTACCTGACCAAGCATATGCAGCAACCAGAGTGACCTCAGAGGTTCCTTACAAAAAGCATACAAGGTGTAACAAACCTTATGCAGAGCACCTTAAAGCCCTTTCCCTCTGCTTGGTCTCCTATAGATTGCTGAGGGGTGATCTGTGCCTGGCTTACAAGGCATCCGCAAACCCAACATTTATGTATCTCCTACATATTCATAAGTCAAACAGTACCAGGCAAACAAGGTCTGAGGACCTGAATTTGTCTGTGACTTAAACAGAACATGCTGGAGAGACAGACATGGGTCCATCTTATAGAGCAGGCTTCATCTGAAGCTAATTTGATCTATTACCCAATTTAAGTACAACATAGACCAGTGGATGGGAAATAGGAAATTTTCACCAGGCCTAGCAACCCTGTCTCTTATGAAGAGAGGTAGCTTATAAATGCTCAACTCAGTGTCCTATTTGGTTACAGGATATCATTATTCTTAAGGGAAATCTTGGGTAGGTTTAGAAAGGTCACCTGGGTCATTAGCCAAGTAACAATCTATGAATCGATAATATATGAATACATAAACAATAAGCAATGGTTAATGCTCTATGTTAACCATTTTATTCAGATCGTACACTTGAAAACGTCTTTCTCCACAACTGTGATCATACTGTTCACACATTTTTGCTGGAACAAATTAATGATTAGTTATATCTGAACATTCCATTTGCTTACGTTCCAGCTCTGTGTTAGTTATGACTGAGCAGATACTTTCCATGGGACATGAATTAGTGGCATTGCATCATGCTGCAGGCAAACCCCATCAGCCTTTAAGACAATGAGAATAGTCATGAAAGCTAGCATGGCAGTGGCTCTGTCTACGTTTGAGATGATTGTTCTCTGCATTCACTTTTTTCTTTAACAAGGTGGATTCATGTAATTAGTCCTGGCTTCTCACTAGCTAAACAACTTAAATATTTATGAAAATTAATATATTTATGTGATATAATTTGAAAAAAAGGGTCATGAAAGCCTTTATTCAGTTGTGTCAGCAACTTGTGACTTGATATCTCTGCCTAGTGACCAAAATATGTTAATAGTGTACCTACTGTTCTCTCTTCAGATGTTTCCGGCCTCAATACTTTAAGCATATTTTCAGACAATGTATTACAAACTACACCTGTATCTTCTGCTTATTAATTGTTTCTTATGATAGTGTTGACTTGCATATTTACATCAGTGTTTCAAATGCCTCAGAAGTGGTTTTGGATTTCACTGCACGGATCACTTTTCACTTCCATAGTAAACACAACAGCTGTTTGTCACCTTTGTTAATTTTATATATCATTAATTGTTTCTTCTAGACAATTAACATGGTAACAACCACGTTCCCTGTTCAACTATCATAGCTAAGGGTGGTTCATAAAGTTTTCCTCCTCATATTTCCATGACAGAGAACAGGGTTTTGCATTTTATTTAAATGAAAAGATGTTTCTATTTGAACTACCAATGGATGTAGCTCTTCTGCATCAGTGCATGGGGTAATAAATGGTTTTGGTTGTCAAGCGGAGTCCCTGTGCTTGGAATGCATGCTATCTCATGCACAAAGCAACTATATATATATATATATATATATATATATATATATATATATATATATATATATATATATATATATATATATATATATATACGAAAGTTCAATAGTCCGAATCCACAATCACCGAACACAGTTTAACAAAATGTCTCCCAGCATCGGTGTCTCAGACAAAAGCAGGCTCCCCCTTCATTTAAATAAAATGAAGACCACGACCTACCCACCATCATGGCAAATGACATTATATACCTGTATATATGTGTGTGTGTGTGTGTGTGTGTGTGTGTGTGCCATCAATTCTGAGTTGGACATGGCTTTGTAAGGTAGACAGAGATCACCTCTGAGTAAGCGATATGCCACGGAGTACAGCCGGAGCATTTTCAGTCGGGCTGCATAGGACATATGTTTGAGGCCAGTAATCCTCTTGGTGAGGTACTTTTGTGGTCTTTCCAGCTGTTGGAAGTGTCTTGTGAGGTACATCCCAAATGGGGCATTGTACTCTATGATGGGTCTAATGAGTGATGAGCAGAGGGGCACTATAACCTCTTTATTTCTAGATGTGAACCCTTTAGTAATTAGATGGGATACATAGAAGGATTTCCTAACTACTTTGGCAATATGATTGTCAAAGGAGAGATTACTGTCTACCTGGGTCCCCAGATATCTTATTACCTCTTCTGTATTAAGGGGGCGGCCACCTATGTGGTAATTCATGGGCGTTTTGTTTTTCCCAAGCGGGATGACTATTTTTTGGCATTTAGCTTTAGATCATGACTTTGACACCAGGTGTCCGTCTCAGTGAGGCCCTTTTGGAGAATGTCCGTGTCAGCCGAAGATTCCATTATGGCTCTCAGTTTGAAGTCATCAGCGAACTTGGTTAGCCATAGTCCTCCTGTGTTTGCCTGTACTTCTGAGAAGTATATGCTGAACAGTAGGGGTCCCAGGACTGAGCCTTGTGGGACACCACTTGTGACTGGTTTAGAGTTGGACCTGCAGCCCGCTATTCTTACCATGTGAGTTCTGTCTGTAAGCCAGTTGGCAACCCATCTCATGACGTAGGTGTTTATGTTCAGGCTGGTGAGTTTTTCTATAATTCCCAAGTGGGGAATGGTGTCAAAAGCCTTGGCGAGGTCAAGGTAGGCTGTGTGAACAACCTTCCCCTCATCTATGGCCTTGGTGACTGTCTCGAAGAAGTCAACCAGGTTTAGTAGGCATGATCTGCCTTTAACAAAGCTGAACTGGGTCAGGTCAAGTGTTTGGAGGTTCCCAATGTCTTTGTTAATGAGTTTCATGATGATGCGTCCATAGCCTTGCAGACCAGGCTAGTCAAGCTTATGGGGCGATAGTTACCAGGATCAGCTGTGGCCCCTTCTTTGTGGAGCGGAATAACTGTTGCTGTGCGCCATTCTATGAGCACGTAGCCTTATGGTGAGGCTGATGTTGAACAGTGTGTTTAGTTGGGGGGGGTTAGTTTATTCTGTAGTTTGTGCAAGACACAGCCTGGGACACCATCTGGCCCCACTGACGCTGTGCTTTTAGCTTTTGAAAGGGCTGTTTTCACCTGTGCGTCTGTGATTTCTGGGATAGTGTACTTTTCTGGTATTGTTGTGGGCCCTTTTGTGGGTAAGAGGGGGATGAAGTTTGCACTGAATCTATCTGCCAGGATGCTGGCAATATCAGTAGGTTCAGTAAATGTTGTGCTATTTTGCACTAGCTCAGAGCATATCTGCAAGTTGCCACTTAAATTCTTGACATAGCTTGACATAGCTAAAGAAGGCTTTGTGGTTATCTTTTGAATCCTTGGCTATTTTTCTTTCGAAGTTAGCCTTGGTTGATTTTATGAGGGACCTTAGTTTCTTACTGATATTGATCAGGGATGTCTTTCCTTCTTGGGATTTGCTTTTTTCTGAACTAGTTTCCTCCCTCTATTCTATAGCCTGTTTATGGTAGGGGTCCACCAGACTGGTTTCCTTCTCTTAGGGGAGTGAGTCTTGGTTTTGCTAGGGATGGCACAATCCATGCATCCCTGTAGGTGCTCATAGAGTGCATTTGTAAAGGTTCCTGCATCTTGGACACTGTTATCCTTTAGTGTGGGGGCTTTGAAACTTACTACCTCTGTCTTAAGTAAGGTGAAGTTTGCTATAGAAAGGTTTTTCACTGTGGTTTCCTTGGTTGGGGGAGTGGTGTGCTGTGGACATCCAGAGTGATTAGTTTATGGTCTGATCTAACCAGTGACTGGTTGACCTCCGGTGCGGAACACCTGTCGCCCATGTTGATGATGACCAGGTCCAATATGTTTTCACCTCTGGTAGAGGAGTTTACCAGATGATCCAGGGCACTTGAGTTGATAAATTCCAGGAAGCTCTGGACCTGGGAGTTTGTACTGGAGTAGTTTTTCCAGTTAACGGTAGGGTAATTGAAATCACCCAATATCAGGGTGTTTGGTAGAACCTTCATGTTTTCCAGTGTCTCCAGAAAGGCAGAGTGGTCCTGGGTCATGGAGGGTGATATGTAGCAGGCCACAATTTGCATTGCAGATTTGCCCGATGTTAGTTGCACATGGATGATCTCAGAGGTATCCTGCTGCGCCACTAACCTGGAGGTGTAGGTATCCTTGATGAATTATTTTTTTTAACTTCCAATGAAGTTGTAATAGAGTAATTAAGTTCTTTACTTTTATCTTTCTTTGCTAAATCTCTTACTGTACTTGAATGCTATTACATCTTGCCATAGGCTTAAAGTACATTTTTTTTCTATTATTATTTTGTATGCTATTTGGTACATTTTGTTATTTTTACTTAAGTAGTATTGTAGCGGAGCTTTTCTCCCCGGGCCTCCACTGAAAATGGACATGTATCCAGTTGGACTAGCCCGGTAAACAAATGTAAAATAAATAAAAATAAAAAAAAATATGGATACACCCCCCCCTTTGTGTTTCGGTCCATGTTCTGTTGCTGAAATGTATGGTATGAGTTGTAGCCCTGTAGTGCTGGGGTGCTCTGTGGAGCCTTGAACCAGGTTTCAGTTACTGCACAGATGTCGACGTTCTCCATACTTTGGAGTGCTTCGAGCGCATGCATTTTGAGATTTAAACTCCTGTCTTTGAGTAGCATAACCCTCATTTTTTTATTTGTGCTGTTTGTGGAGGTGGGTTTGACTTTTGAGCCTTGCCTAAAAAAGGCACTATGGGGGCAGCAAGAGCCTTGGCCAGTATTTGAAAGCCTAAGGGTGACAGGTGTAAGCCATCAATTGTTAAACAACAAGGCTTGTCGAGCATGTCATCCCAGGCTGACAGACACTGGATCCCCTTTGAATGACACCAGAAGCTCAGCCATTTGTTAAAATTGATATTTTTTCTTTATACTGCAGTAACATTCTTGGTGAGGGCAGGATGCTACTCATGGTCAGGGTCATACTCGCCTGGGTTACATGATCAGAGAGCTCTTCCATGCCTCTTTTCATGTAGTCCAGGGAGGTATGTCTCAGGTCATTCATACCAATATGAACAATGACAGAGTCATATTTGTACTTGTTCTGAAGTGACCTGAGTGCTTGTGTTATGTGGTGGATTCTGGCTTCCGATAGGCAGCTAACAGTAACCTTCTCCTTGTCCAGCCTAGTGAGTGGGACGTCAGTGTGCCTGACTACAGAGTTGCCTATTACTAGTGTGTTAGGTATGTTATTTTGCCTTAAGGGCTGTGATTGTGTGGCACACTGATTTTGTGTTTTATGTGTTGTCTGGTTTGTGTGACGGGAGGTGCAGGTTTTCTGGGCGTCTGCTTTGGAGGTCTCTGATGCTTTTGCAGGCTTTATTTAGACCCTCCGAGTATGATTTTGTGTATTTATGTGTATTATTTGCCAGTGCTGGTTTAGTATGTCTATGTGAGGCTGGAGGTATGGTGCAAGTGTTAACCTTCTCCTCATGACTGCCTGTTCCAGTCTTGGGTGGATAGAGCTTAGCCTCCAATTTAGCTATATAATTGCATCTCTTCCATATGTTAATGTTTTGTGGTAGGAGGAGAGGTTTGCCTGTGTACATGAGGCAGTTACAACATTGCCTTAGGATACCCAGGTTTGCCAGGTGGACTGGAGAGTAAACCTAAAATTGCCCTTTGGTCATGCCTGAATAGTAGGGTGAGCTGCTTAGTGAATTGGTTGGTGAGGGGTAAATAATGAGCCTTGCCCTGCTGGGCAATCAAGTGTCAGGATATATTAGTGCTTGCTATTAGATCTGAGCAAGTACTGGACTGTAGGATGCTTTTTAAGTACTTAGGTTGAGAGTTAGACCACTTTCAAGGGAAAAAGTGAATAGGAGACTTGGTGGAGCTGGAAATAATTTAGCCCTAGCTAACCAGCGCTGCCCAGACATGCAAAACCATGCAAACATGGTTTTTATAGCAGAGAAATGAAAGAGATAGAAATTAGCCCAAAATGCCCTGTAAACTACTAACTTCTGGGCTGGAACCACTCCTCCAGGGACAGATGGCTGCTCAAAGCTCCCTCTCTCACAGATGAACAAAGAAACCTCTTTCTATCCAAGTAAGGTATGGGCAACTCAGAAACTTGTAACACAGCCCTGAATTCAGCACTAGCCTGAAAACTAGACTATACTAGCTTAGAAATGTGGGAAACAAGGACATTTTTTTTAAAAGATAAGGCAAAAACAGTAAAAAATACACTTAAAACAACTTTAAACGACTACAAACAGCAAAAATATATACTTAAAACAGGTTTAGATGACTACAAGCAATCAGAAAAGGCTTTCAAACAAATTACCCAATTAACCAGTAAAAACATCTCAAACCTGAGCCCTGTTCCTGTAGTCTTCAATCAGACAAGTTCTAACTGGACACTCCTGCCACTGGGGTGCAGGGGAACCTTTTCCAAAAAAGAAGGCCTGGATTAGTGTTCAAGTTATGCAAACAAAGCTAGATTCAGCAGGCAACAGCAAACAAGGCACACCAATTTCAGTAAGAAACAGTTGAAATATGCAGGCACTATAAGCCTCTAAAAAGAAATTCCCAGCTCAGAAGGGCAGAGTCCAGCCTCGCCTACCACAAGAGTGCAGACCACAAACCTTCTTAATGTAAAATGACTGGCCTGAAGCCCAAGTACTTAAACCGGAAGTAATACACTTTTAGAATAACAGACAGTGAGCCTTCAAATCAGCAGTTCCCAACTTAGAAAGATGTAAGGTACCTGTCCTGCCACAACAGTTGTTGTTGTTTGTCTTTTCGGCTTTTTACCGGTTAGGGGTTGCCACAGTGGAACTCCAGTCTGCTAATGATTGGCAGTAGATTTTTTATGGTGCCGAGTTGCCAGCCCGATAGGTAGTATGACATCAGACACTCAGCTGCACCCTCCCCCACCAAGTTCCTCCGGTACCAGAGTCATTAACCTTTCCCGGGTCACCTGGGTAATACTCAGGGCTTCATCCCTCTGTGTGATGCAGTTAATATTGCTCCCCACCTTAGTATATATCACCACTGCCCATCATTTATGTACTTACTTCATAGCTGGACTCTTCCAGCTCCCCTTCATAGTATATATCACCATTGCCCTTCATTTATGTACTTACGTCATAGCTGGACTCTTCCAGCTCCCCTTCATAGTATATATCACCACTGTCCTTCATTTATGTACTTACTTCATAGCTGGACTCTTCCAGCTCCCCTTCATAGTATATATCACCACTGCCCTTCACTTATGTACTTACGTCATAGCTGGACTCTTCCAGCTCCGCTTCATAGTATATATCACCACTGCCCATCATTTATAGACTTACATCATAGCAGGACTATTCCAGCTCCCTTTCATAGTATATATCACCACTGCCCTTCATTTATATACTTACGTCATAGCTGGACTCTTCCAGCTCCCCTTCATAGTATATATCACCACTGCCCTTCAGTTATGTACTTACGTCATAGCTGGACTCTTCCAGCTCCCCTTCATAGTATATATCACCACGGCCCTTCATTTATGTACTTACATCATATCTGGACACTTCCAGCTCCCCTTCATAGTATACATCACCACTACACTTCATTTATGTACTTACGTCATAGATGGACTCTTCCAGCTCCCCTTCATAGGATATATCACCACTGCCCTTCATTTATAGACTTACATCATAGCTGGACTCTTCCAGCTCCCCTTCATAGGATATATCACCACTACCCTTCATTTATGTACTTATGTCATAGCTGGACTCTTCCAGCTCCCCTTCATAGGATATATCACCACTACCCTTCATTTATGTACTTATGTCATAGCTGGACTCTTCCAGCTCCCCTTCATAGTATATATCACCACTGCCCTTCATTTATGTACATACGTCATAGCTGGACTCTTCCAGCTCCCCTTCATAGTATATATCACCACTGCCCTTCATTTATGTACTTACTTCATAGCTGGACTCTTCCAGCTCCCCTTCATAGTATATATCAGCACTGCCCTTCATTTATGTACTTACATCATAGCAGGACTCTTCCAGCTCCCCATCGTAGTATATATCACCACTGCCCTTCATTTATGTACTTACGTCATAGCTGGACTCTTCCAGCTCCCCTTCATAGTATATATCACCACTACCCTTCATTTATATACTTACGTCATAGCTGGACTCTTCCAGCTCCCCTTCATAGTATATATCACCACTGCACTTCATTTATGTTCTTACTACATAGCTGGACTCTTCCAGCTCCCCTTCATAGTATATATCACCACTGCCCTTCATTTATGTACTTACGTCATAGCTGGACTCTTCCAGCTCCCCTTCATAGTATATATCACCACTGCCCTTCATTTATGTACTTACGTCATAGCTGGACTCTTCCAGCTCCATTTCATAGTATATATCATAACTACCCTTCATTTATGAACTTACGTCATAGCTGGACTCTTCCAGCTCCACTTCATAGTATATATCACCACTGCCCTTCATTTATATACTTACTTCATAGCTGGACTCTTCCAGCTCCCCTTCATAGTATATATCACCACGGCCCTTCATTTATGAACTTACGTCATAGCTGGACTTTTCCAGCTCCCCTTCATAGCATATATCACCACTGCCCTTCATTTATGTACTTACTTCATAGCTGGACTCTTCCAGCTCCCCTTCATAGTATATATCACCACTGCCCTTCATTTATGTACTTACATCATAGCTGGACTCTTCCAGCTCCCCTTCATAGTATATATCACCACTGCCCTTCATGTATGTACTTACGTCATAGCTGGACCCTTCCACATCCCCTTCTTAGTATATATCACCACTGCCCTTCATTTATGTACTTACGCCATAGCTGGACTCTTCCAGCTCATTCATAGTATATATCACCACTGCTCTTCATTTATGTACTTACTTCATAGCTGGACCCTTCCACATCCCCTTCTTAGTATATATCACCACTGCCCTTCATTTATGTACTTACGCCATAGCTGGACTCTTCCAGCTCATTCATAGTATATATCACCACTGCTCTTCATTTATGTACTTACTTCATAGCTGGACACTTCCAGCTCCACTTCATATATCACCACTGCTCTTCATTTATGCACTTACGTCATAGCTGGACTCTTCCAGCTCCCCTTCAGAGTATATATCACCACTGCCCTTCATTTATGTACTTACGTTATAGCGGGACTCTTCCAGCTCCCCTTCATAGTATATATAACCACTGCCCTTCATTTATGTAGTTACATCATAGCTGGACCCTTCCAGCTCCCCTTCACAGTATATATCGCCACTGCCCTTCATTTATGTACTTACATCATAGCTGGACTCTTCCAGCTCCCCTTCATAGTATATATCACCACTGCCCTTCATTTATGTACTTACGTCATAGCTGGACTCTTCCAGCTACTTCATAGTATATATCACCACTGCCCTTCATTTATGTACTTACGTCATAGCTGGACTCTTCCAGCTCCCCTTCATAGTATATATCACCACTGCCCTTCATTTATGTACTTACGTCATAGCTGGACTCTTCCAGCTCCCCTTCATAGTACATATCACCACTGCCCTTAATTTATAGACTTACGTCATAGATGGACTCTTCCAGCTCCTTCATACTATATATCACCACTGCCCTTCATTTATGTACTTACGTCATAGCTGGACTCTTCCAGCTACTTCATACTATATATCACCACTGCCCTTCATTTACGTACTTACGTCATAGCTGGACTCTTCCAGCTCCCCTTCATAGTATATATCACCACTGCCCTTCATTTATGTACTTACGTCATAGCTGGACTCTTCCAGCTCCCCTACATAGTATATATCACCACTGCCTTTCATTTATGTACTTACGTCATAGCTGGACTCTTTCAGCTCCCCTTCATAGTATATATCACCACTGCCCTTCATTTATGTACTTACGTCATAGCTGGACTCTTCCAGCTCCCCTTCATAGTATATATCACCACTGCCCTTCATTTATAGACTTACGTCATAGCTGGACTCTTCCAGCTCCTTCATACTATATATCACCACTGCCCTTCATTTATGTACTTACGTCATAGCTGGACTCTTCCAGCTCCACTTCATAGTATATATCACCACTGACCTTCATTTATGTACTTACGTCATAGCTGGACTCTTCCAGCTCCCCTTCATGGTATATATCACCACTGCTCTTCATTTATTGACTTACATCATAGCTGGACTCTTCCAGCTCCCCTTCATAGTATATATCACCACTGCCCTTCATTTATTTACTTACTTCATAGCTGGACTCTTAAAGCTCCCCTTCATAGTATATATCACCACTGCCCTTCATTTATTTACTTACTTCATAGCTGGACTCTTCCAGCTCCCCTTCATAGTATATATCACCACTGCTCTTCTTTTATGTACTTACGTCATAGCTGGACTCTTCCAGCTCCGCTTCATAGTATATATCACCACTGCCCTTCATTTATTTACTTACTTCATAGCTGGACTCTTCCAGCTCCCCTTCATAGTATATATATCACCACTGCCCTTCACTTATGTACTTACTTCATAGCAGGACTGTTCCAACCCCCCTTCATAGTATATATCACCACTGCCTTTCATTTATGTACTTAAGTCATAGCTGGACTCTTCCAGCTCCCCTTCATAGTATATATCACCACTGCCTTTCATTTATGTACTTAAGTCATAGCTGGACTCTTCCAGCTCCCCTTCATAGTATATATCACCACTGCCCTTCATTTATGTACCTCCGTCATAGCTGGAATCTTCCAGCTCCCCTTCATAGTATATATCACCACTGCCCTTCATTTATGTACTTACGTCATAGCTGGAATCTTCCAGCTCCCCTTCATAGTATATATCACCACTGCCCTTCATTTATGTACTTACTTCATAACTGGACTCTTCCAGCTCCCCTTCATAGTATATATCACCACTGCCCTTCATTTATGTACTTACATCATAGCTGGACTCTTCCAGCTCCCCTTCATAGTATATATCACCACTGCCCTTCATTTATGTACTTACATCATAGCTGGACTCTTCCAGCTCCCCTTCATAGTATATATCACCACTGCCCTTCATTTATGTACTTACATCATAGCTGGACTCTTCCAGCTCCCCTTCATAGTATATATCACCACTGCCCTTCATTTATGTACTTACATCATAGCTGGACTCTTCCAGCTCCCCTTCATAGTATATATCACCACTGCCCTTCATTTATGTACTTACTTCATAACTGGACTCTTCCAGCTCCCCTTCATAGTATATATCACCACTGCCCTTCATTTATGTACTTACATCATAGCTGGACTCTTCCAGCTCCCCTTCATAGTATATATCACCACTGCCCTTCATTTATGTACTTACATCATAGCTGGACTCTTCCAGCTCCCCTTCATAGTATATATCACCACTGCCCTTCATTTATGTACTTACTAAATAGCTGGACTCTTCCAGCTCCCCTTCATAGTATATATCACCACTAACCTTCACTTATGTACTTACGTCATAGCTGGACACTTCCAGCTCTGCTTCATAGTATATATCACCACTGCCCCTCATTTATGTACTTACATTATAGCTGGACTCTTCCAGCTCCCCTTCATAGCATATATCACCACGGCCCTTCATTTATGTACTTACGTCATAGCTGGACTCTTCCAGCTCTCCTTCATAGTATATATCACCACTACCCTTCATTTATGTATTTACTTCATAGCTGGACTCTTCCAGCTCCACTTCATAGTATATATCACCACTGCCCTTCATTTATGTACTTACTTCATAGCTGGACTCTTCCAGCTCCCCTTCATAGTATAAATCACCACTGCCCTTCATTTATAGACTTACGTCATAGCTGGACTCTTCCAGCTCCCCTTCAAAGTATATATCACCACTGCCCTTCATTTATGTACTTACGTCATAGCTGGACTCTTCCAGCTCCCCTTCAAAGTATATATCACCACTGCCCTTCATTTATGTACTTACGTCATAGCTGGACTCTTCCAGCTCCCCTTCATATTATATATCACCACTACCCTTCATTTATGTACTTACGTCATAGCTGGACTCTTCCAGCTCCCCTTCAAAGTATATATCACCACTGCCCTTCATTTATGTACTTACGTCATAGCTGGACTCTTCCAGCTCCCCTTCATAGTATATATCACCACTGCCCTTCATTTATGTACTTACATCATAGCTGGACTCTTCCAGCTCCCCTTCATAGTATATATCACCACTGCCCTTCATTTATGTACTTACATCATAGCTGGACTCTTCCAGCTCCCCTTCATAGTATATATCACCACTGCCCTTCATTTATGTACTTACGTCATAGCTGGACTCTTCCAGCTCCGCTTCATAGTATATATCACCACTGCCCTTCATTTATGTACTTACTTCATAGCTGGACTCTTCCAGCTCCACTTCATAGTATATATCACCACTGCCCTTCATTTATGTACTTACTTCATAGCTGGACTCTTCCAGCTCCCCTTCATAGTATATATCACCCCTGCCCTTCATTTATGTACTTATGTCATAGCTGGACTCTTCCAGCTCCCCTTCATAGTATATAACACCACTGCCCTTCATTTATGTACATACGTCATAGCTGGACTCTTCCAGCTCCCCTTCATAGTATATATCACCACTGCCCTTCATTTATGTACTTACATCATAGCTGGACTCTTCCAGCTCCACTTCATAGTATATATCACCACTGCCCTTCATTTATGTACTTACATCATAGCTGGACTCTTCCAGCTCCCCTTCATAGTATATATCACCACTGCCTTTTTTTTTACTTCTGGTTTACTTCTTCTTCTGGTTCATACTAGGCTAACTACCCTTGTGGGCCATTTTAAGTCTAGCCAATTAACCCATGTGAGAATCAAACCCTGTACAATGTGTCTGTTAGGTAAACACCTTAACAATTATGCCATCCTCCCACTAATATACTCATCCACATTTTGGACTGCATTCGGCTCCAGAACACACTTTGCTACTTTTTTCCTGACTCCATTACTCAATCCAGAATTGCACTCTGCACTAAAAAGCATGGAGAATGAGGGCATCGATCCCACTACCTCTCGCATGCTAAGCGAGCGCTCTACCATTTGAGCTAATTCCCATGCCCTTCATGTATGTACTTACGTCATAGCTGGACCCTTCCAGCTCCCCTTCATGGTATATATCACCACTGCCCTTTATTTATGTACTTACATCATAGCTCGACTCTTCCAGCTCCCCTTCATAGTATATATCACCACTGCCCTTCATTTATGTACTTACGTCATAGCTGGACTCTTCCAGCTCCCCTTCATAGTATATATCACCACTGCCCTTCATTTATGTACTTACATCATAGCTGGACTCTTCCAGCTCCCCTTCATAGCATATATCACCACTGCCCTTTATTTATGTACTTACGTCATAGCTGGACTCTTCCAGCTCCCCTTCATAGTATATATCACCACTGCCCTTCATTTATGTACTTACTAAATAGCTGGACTCTTCCAGCTCCCCTTCATAGTATATATCACCACTACCCTTCACTTATGTACTTACGTCATAGCTGGACTCTTCCAGCTCCGCTTCATAGTATATATCACCACTGCCCCTCATTTATGTACTTACGTCACAGCTGGACTCTTCCAGCTCCCTTTCATAGTATATATTACCACTGCCCTTCATTTATGTACTTACGTCATAGCTGGACTCTTCCAGCTCCCCTTCATAGTATATATCACCACTGCCCTTCATTTATGTACTTACTTCATAGCTGGACTCTTCCATCTCCCCTTCATAGTATATATCACCACTGCCCTTCACTTATGTACTTCCTTCATAGCAGGACTCTTCCAACCCCCCTTCATAGTATATATCACCACTGCCTTTCATTTATGTACTTAAGTCATAGCTGGACTCTTCCAGCTCCCCTTCATAGCATATATCACCACTGCCCTTCATTTATGTACTTACGTCATAGCTGGACTCTTCCAGCTCCCCTTCATAGTATATATCACCACTGCCCTTCATTTATGTACTTACTAAATAGCTGGACTCTTCCAGCTCCCCTTCATAGTATATATCACCACTACCCTTCACTTATGCACTTATGTCATAGCTGGACTCTTCCAGCTCCGCTTCATAGTATATATCACCACTGCCCCTCATTTATGTACTTACCTCACAGCTGGACTCTTCCAGCTCCCCTTCATAGTATATATCACCACTGCCCTTCATTTATGTACTTACTAAATAGCTGGACTCTTCCAGCTCCCCTTCATAGTATCTTCACTACCCTTCACTTATGTACTTACGTCATAGCTGGACTCTTCCAGCTCCGCTTCATAGTATATATCACCACTGCCCTTCATTTATGTACTTACCTCACAGCTGGACTCTTCCAGCTCCCCTTCATAGTATATATCACCACTGCCCTTCATTTATGTACTTACTAAATAGCTGGACTCTTCCAGCTCCCCTTCATAGTATATATCACCAATGCCCTTCACTTATGTACTTACATCATAGCTGGACTCTTCCAGCTCCCCTTCATAGTATACATCACCACTACCCTTCACTTATGTACTTACGTTATAGATGGACTCTTCCAGCTCCCCTTCATAGCATAGCAGGACTCTTCCAACCCCCCTTCATAGTATATATCACCACTGCCTTTCATTTATGTACTTACTTCATAGCTGGACTCTTCCAGCTCCCCTTCATAGTATATATCACCACTGCCCTTCATTTATGTACTTACGTCATAGCTGGACTCTTCCAGCTCCCCTTCATAGCATATATCACCACTGCCCTTCATTTATGTTCTTACTAAATAGCTGGACTGTTCCAGCTCCCCTTCATAGTATATATCACCACTACCCTTCATTTATGTATTTACTTCATAGCTGGACTCTTCCAAGTACACATTAGTTATATATAGTTAGTCATACAGCAGATGGAACAGTTCTGAATTGCATAGGGCTTAAATATATGGTTTCCCCATGTAGTACCCTTACACAATTTTATATCCAGTTTTTGAATGCTGTTCAGTGTAACTAAAGAATCAAAACTTAGAATTACACTGTTTATTTATTTATTTGTAGTTGGTTTACCAGGATAGTCCATTGGGCCAATATGAACCCGTTTTCAATGGAGTCCTGGGGAGAAAAGCTCCAGAAAGAAGGGTTACAATATGTGTTACGATGCTTACAAAATTATGCAGTTTGAGCATCAAACAATATTAACAAATTATGCAGTGTGAGCATGAGACAATATTTACAAGTTATGCTGGTTGAGCATCAAACTGGTGGTGAAACAATACAGAAAATACAGAAGTATACATTGCATTATTTACAAGATTATGCAGTTAGAGAATACCATTCAGAAGACAGTTACAGACAGTTACAGATGATATAGACTAGAAACTGGAAAACATTTCTGAAAAAATACTGAGAAGTCCTTACTTATGAGGTAGAAGCAAGCATGTTGTTGGAAAAGAGTGAGAGGAGGTAAGGCAGTGTGGTATTAAGATGGATGGGAGCAAGAGCATTCCCATTGGGTCAGTAGGTATGATGGATGGGTGCAGGAGCATTCCCATTGGGTTAGTAGGTATGATGGATGGGTGCAGGAGCATTCCCATTGGGTTAGTAGATATGATGGATGGGAGCAGGAGCATTCCCATTGGGTTAGTAGATATGATGGATGGGAGCAGGAGCTTTCCCATTGGGTTAGTAGATATGATGGATGGGAGCAGGAGCATTCCCATTGGGTTAGTAGATATGATGGATGGGAGCAGGAGCATTCCCATTGGGTCAGTAGGTATGATGGATGGGTGCAGGAGCATTCCCATTGGGTTAGTAGATATGATGGATGGGAGCAGGAATATTCCCATTGGGTTAGTAGATATGATGGATGGGAGCAGGAGCATTCCCATTGGGTTAGTAGATATGCTGGATGGGAGCAGGAGCATTCCCATTGGGTTAGTAGATATGATGGATGGGAGCAGGAGCATTCCCATTGGGTTAGTAGATATGATTGATGGGAGCAGGAGCATTCCCATTGGGTTAGTAGATATGATGGATGGGAGCAGGAGCATTCCCATTGGGTTAGTAGGTAAGAGTGACAAGAGTTTTGGAATGAATAGTGGTTGGAAGTGGTACAAATGGCTGGAGGTAGAGAGTTCCAGAGACGTGCTAGACCATAGGACTGGAGGTTTTTACCTGGGGGACGAGTAGGTTTGTATAACTCAATTAGATTTTGGTTATTAGTTCTGAGAGCTCTGTTGGGAAGATGCATTTTAAAGGCAGAGGAAAGGGATGGACAAAGGGAGGGTTTGAAAATGAGCTTATGAGCTAGAGAAAGTTGAGTATAGATGAGTTGATTGGTTAGTTCAATCCAGTTTAGTTTATGGAGAGAAGAGCAGTGGTGGGTAGATGCTTTGTGACTGTTTGCGAATTTGGCTATTTTGTTGTAGCATGAGGAAAGTTGTGTTTTGAGGGAAGATTGAAGGCTAGTTAGGAGTGGGGCTCCATATAGAAGAAAGGGGATAAGGAATGTAGAACAGAGAGTGATTTTAGTTGAGGGTGTAAGGTATCGATTTTGTCAGTAGAGCCTGCCTAGTTTTTGATGAGTTTTTTTATATTAAGTTGTATGTGGGAGTTGAATTTGAGTTGACTGTCAATTTGTACCCCAAGTAACTTGGTCTCTGGCACCAGTTCCAAGGATGTGTTGTTGTTGCTGGTGATAGAAAAGGAGTTTGTGTTGAAAGAGTTGTGTTTAGAAGGGGTAAATATCATTAATTTGGTTTTAGAGGCATTGAGAGCTAGGTGGTTTGCTTTCATCCATTGTTCAGTGATTGAGAATGTGTCTTGTGTAAGTTTTTGGAGTACTGGGAGGGTTGTGGCTGAGCAGATAATTGTTGAATCATCTGCATATTGAATGATATTGGAAAATGGGATAGAGTTGTGGAAGTCATTTATGAATATATTAAACAGAAGAGGACCTAATATGGAACCTTGGGGGACTCCTGTAGGGGTATTAAGGAATGAGGAGGTGGCTTTTTTCCATTTGACTGCTTGAAATCTATTAGATAAATAACTAGAGAACCAATTCAGTGAGGAAGGTGATAAGTTAAGTTGGGAGAGTTTAGTTAAAAGTAGTTTGTGAGAAATAGTGTCAAAGGCCTTTGAGAGATCCAGTAGCAGGGTAGAAACAATGTTGCCAGAGTCCCGTGCTTTATTAATGGTTTCTGAGAAGGAAAGGAGGGCTGTCATGGTGCTATGGCCAGGTCTAAAACCATGTTGGGTTGGAGTCATCAGGTGATTGTCTAAGAGGTAAGGTAGGAGCTGTATATGGATACACTTTTTTAGGAGTTTAGAGATGCGGGACAGGATAGCTATGGGACAGAAGTTTGTAGTACTGTTATTATTGCCACCTTTATGCAAAGGTATGATGAAGGCTTTTTTCCAAATTTGTGGTACTATGCTTTCTTGGATAGAGCGGTTAATTAGAATGAACACAAGCGGCCAACTTCCACTCCAAAGACCAATAACACGAAAAAAGAAGAAGCCAAAAGGAACAGGAGATGTAAAAATTCTCAAACAAGTCCAGTTAAAAGTCCAGTTAAAACACAAATAATGAACGCTTTATTTAGTCTAAATAAAACGTTCATTATTTGTGTTTTAACTGGACTTGTTTGAGAATTTTTACATCTCCTGTTCCTTTTGGCTTCTTCTTTTTTCGTGTTATCGGTTAATTAGAATACTGATAGGGCAGGCAATGGCTTCTGCAGCTATGCTAAGAAAATATGAAGGAATGTTGTCTGGGGCATTGGAGCATGGCTTTAGTTTCTGGAGAAGTTTTTTGATGGTTGATGTGGGGATGGGTTTTAGTGAGAAAGGTGGAGAGTTAGTGGGTGGTGGAATAGTAGAGGAAATGGGGGTGGTATTGGGAGTGGGGGGAAAAGTGTTAGTAGAGGAGGATGGGGGAGAAGTTGAGGATGTGGTGGTGTTGGAGAAAGAGGAGGTTAGTTTAGAAATAGAGTCAATGAAAAAAAGAGTAGAATTGAGTAGCCAAGTCCATGTCAGTGGCGTTTGGATCTGGGCTGGGGTTGACTGTCCTGCCAGGATTGATTAGGCTAGAGATTCCTTTCCAGAATTTCTGAGGATTTGTTTTATTAGTATTTTGGAGGGTGAAGAAGTAGTTTTGTCGATCAGTGATAATAAGCTTTTTTACTTGGTTTCTAAGTGTCCTGAATTCATTATGAATAAGTGGAGATTTATTTTTCCGGTAAAGTGCCCAGAATTTGTCTCTATGTCACATGGTTGTGAGTGTGGTTTTAGTTAGCCATGGGGAGGTTTTTAGTTTAATTCTTTTAGTCCTTAGAGGAGTGTAGTGGTCTAGGAGGTTAGGAGGTTTAAAAAGGTTGTGTTGAAGTGGTCCACAGCATTATCTAGAGGTAAAGTTTTTAGAATGTTCCAGTCAATTACTTTTAGGGAGTCAGAGAAAGTTATTGGGTTAAAGTTTTTAAGGTTGTGGGTGGTAATGTAGTTATGTGATTTCTGTACAGAAGTGGGGAGACGATATGTGAAGATGGGTAGGTGATCACTAAGGGTGTCTGGGAGTGCACCGCTATCAGAGAAGTAGTGGGGGTGGGAGACTAAAATCCAGTCTAGAATGCTACCATTTGAAGGAGTTTTTGAGGGGCGAGTTATGCTGTTAATAAGCTGTGAGAAGTTATAGAGGTTGATATTAAGTGGGTTTGTGGAGGATTGAATGGAGGACCAGTTGATATTTGTGTCACCCAAAAATTATGACTTCATAATTGATGTTAGTGGAGAGCCAGAATAGGATTTTCTCAAGTGTGGTAATGTTATCTCCAGGAGGGATGTAGAGGGAAGCTATACATATGCGTTTGTTTTTATTGATTTGAAGTAGTGATAGGAGTAGTTCAGCATTATTGAAATTAGGTATGGATTTGTTATAAGGGGTGACTGTCAGGGAGGATGAGTATATTAGAGCTACTCCACCTCCTTTTTTGTGGGATCTGTCTTTTCTGATGATTGAATAGTTTAGTGGTGTTATTTCATGGTCTTTTATGTGGGGTTTTAGCCAAGTTTCTGAGATAGATAGGATATCTGGTTTATTATGTGTAAGCCAAGCATGAATGTTTGGAACTTTGTTTACTATGTTTTGGGAGTTTAGGGAGGTGAACAGTATAGATTTATCTATGGTGCACTTAGGATGTGACATGGATGCCCATACTTCCCTGAAGTGGACAGTAAAGAATTAAAATTAATTAGAACAATAAAGCAGACATCCACCAAACCAAACCTAATGTTATATGTCAAATTGTTCCATTATAAGTAGCCTGCTCTCTCTATATATGCATACCAAACATACACTTACATTCTTCTGCCTGCCATGTCTTCGTCTGACTAGTCACCTTGTTGCTTGGATAATCTGCTGCCATATTCATACCAGCAGACCCCTCCTCCTACAAAACCAGGCTCACTGTTAGTTTATTGTATTTGTTATGCCGGCAATTGTTACAGTTTTGTCAAAGGACAGCCATTAAACTTTAATGCAAAACATTACTGCTCTCACATACTATCAGAACCCAGTTTACTGTGAAATGGATTTCTGGAGTTGTAATACCCGCAAAGTCACACTGACCTAAAGAAAAAGGAATGCTTTTTCACAAAGTGGCTTTAACCTCACAGGTAGTGTACTTAAAGACTGGGAGGGGGTTATTTGCATGTAACACTGGGGACACACACCTACAAAAATATCCCTCATTGTGTTTATTGTGATCATTATTACAGTTGCCCTTAGGGTGAGCAGTGAGTAAATGAGCAACAGGAAGCTAAAGCAGATATTTCAGCCATTATTCTGTCATTGCTCATGTCCTGTCCTGCATCAGTAATGCATTTTATTCTTATTGCATGTTTCAGAATTGCATTACACTGGGGAGTTGATGACTTAAACCACATTAAGTTCAGTGAATGGAGTTCTCTGCCCACCATCTTTCCTTCCTAAGTGAAGGGATGTCCACTACAGCACGTTAGGTCAGTGCTTCTCTCATTGGACAGGTGCTACAATACTGCACTGACCTTTTGGAATTTGGCCCACCCAGGTGAGTGATCATATAATTGTTAAAGAAACGATGGTGCTCTGAGAAGTACTGCTCCGATTATTATTGGTTAGAAGGGTTACAGATTACAAAATTATTGTGAAACTGATATACGTTTTATTAGACCAAAGTTGTAAGTAATTTTCTCTCTTAGCAGATGTGCCTCTTTTAAGAAGAGAGAACTTAAAAGGACAATCCCAGAGTTTCTTTGTTTACATTCTGCAATGTTTACCTTGAGCAGTGTGTAATTCTGACCATGCTGTAGACTTGTCTGTGTAGGGTAGTGTTACCTACAGGAAGTTTTAGCCTTTTAATCACAGTACTTTTTTTTCCTGATCTACTCACACCTTTTAGGTTGAGCCATTCATTATCTTAGCTTGTGGCTAGTTATTTTCAAAGAGAGGTATCTTCTGAATGTTTTTAATGACCTGCCTTTTCCTCACTTTTAGTTTCTGTGAAAAGAGTTAGCAAACAGAGTTATTCAGTCTTTTTTGAGCTGTTAAATTAGTTTAGCCAGTGGTTTGTGTCTTCGCCAAACAATAGTACTTCATGGATTTTATCACCCCACTGCTGCTTCTGTAGCAAGCATGTGTGATTCAACTCGCAAACATTAGTACATGGAGATGTTCTTCATGTTTCACTGTTGCAGTCATCACACTTGGATTATCCTGCCAGGGGGTAGCCCTCAGTCGGCCCAAATACCAGAGGGTTAGTGTTTCTGCATCAGTTGCTGTCACTCCAGGACTGACGTCAGGTCATCAGTGGTATAAAATCAGGCAGCCAACGCCATTACATCAGTCTTTCTTGCCAAGGAGCCCAAAGCAGAAGCAGTTTGCACGAGTGCCGGTCGGCCGCTACCTGAGTTTTCATTTCTGAATTTAAGTCTTCTAAAGCTAAGTACCCCATTGGGAATCCTTTTTTCTTGCTCTAACCAATGTCAGAAAAAGTTGACAATTGTCTCACCTGTGGAAATCAAATACCACACCGAGACTTCCATTCTTACTGTGTCACCTGTTTAGGCTCAGACCATGACGTCCCTCTCTGTCGTTTTTGTGCTTTGTTCAACACCAGAACTATACATCGCTGGGCCCTTATTGTAGCTAAATATTTTCGCTCTCAGTCCTCATATTCTGATATGGCTTTGGTAAGCCATCTGAATACCTATCTTCCAAAAAAAGTGAGGATAAAGACAGAGACAGACCGCACAGGTCCAAAAACTGCCGATGAAGCTTCCGTTAAGCTAGTCGTCAGTTCTCCGGTCCTCAGAGAGGTGTTTTCCCAGCCCCTGATGCCCGCTTCTGTGGATTTGCAGGCAGCTATTGAGACCTGTTTGGAGTCCAGTATACAGCGAGACTCTTCTTCGACTAAGGATCCTGTCGATGTCTCTACCTTGGATGGGTCCAGAGCCGCTGAGCGGGCATTGGCTTCTGAGGAAGTTCTTTGCACTACCGTTACTCGACACAAACCGATAACTTCTTTCACATCTTCAGTTCTTTCTAAAACTACTGAGATTCTAAGGCCCAGGGTACGAACTACGCCTAAAAAAACAACGACCCAAGTCCAAGCACCTGCTTCCATGCCTCAATCTCAAATGCTTAAAATGGCAGAAAATCTTATCATGCTTATTAGGGGAAGCCTGGCTACCCCTTCCAAAAGAAAAAGAGACTTGTCCCCAGTAGTTTTATTTGAACAGGAGTCCAATGAATGAGGTTTCTGAATATGAAGACATGCAACCCCTCTCTGCTTATGAGGATTTTAATGCAGAGGAATCCATTCCTTCTGCCTCTCCTCCCGAGGATTTTTCATTTGGTGAAATCCTACATACTTTAAGGGAGCATTTCCAATGGGAATGTCAGGACTATCCTCAGTCAAAAAAGAGACTCGGAATTCTTAGGTTTACCACAGCACAGACCTTTGGCCATTCCTCCTGTCCTGGATGTTGTGCATGATGTTTTTATGTAATCCAGTTTGACTCCTGACAACCTTCCTCCTGCTCCCAGGAAACCTGACAGGTACTACAGAGTCCCTGACTCTCACTCATTCCTTATCAAAAATCCTACTGCTGACCCAGAGGTCATCTCCCAAAGACCAAAAGGAATTAAAGCAACCTCAGCTAAGAATCCCACCCCCTCAGACAGGGATTCCCAAGTAAAAAAGCATACACCTCTGCAACTCCTGCTATTAGAGCACTAAATTGTCAGTTCCACATGCTGAAATATCAGCAGCATACCATGGAACTCCTCAAAAATATCTTCCATTCCTGCTTGTACAGAAAATAAAGAATTACAAGAGCTTATGCATTCTGCAAGCCAAGTTACTAACCACACCTTGCAATGTGGCTTTGATGCCCTAGAAGCATCTTGCAGGGCGGCAGTCACTGGTTCTGTCCTTAGAAGGCATGCTTGGCTTAAGGAACAGACCTTGCCAGACCATGTCAAATCAAAATTATTGGATGCACCATTGAACAAAGACAATCTGTTTGGCACCAAGGCAGAAGAGGTCTTAAAAAAGATGGATGAAAAAGCTAAATATATGCAGACAGTTAAAGACTTTTTACAGGTCCAGCCTCCAAGATTCAGTAGGCATTGCCCCTCCAAGCACTGTTCCTTTACAGCCCCCTCCAGGCCAGCTTACCCAAGACCCAGGGGAAGCAGACCCCCCCAGACAACAGTCCCAGGGAATGTAGAGATCTAAGCAATGGAGTTCCTCCACTTCAAAAACAGGGTGTGCTAAGCCACCCCTTATGGTGCGAACTCAAAATGACTTTACACCTCCACCCCTTACCTCTGCTCACCTGCTTGTGCCCCTCGGAGGAAAACTCTCCTTCCATGCAAACAACTGGGCCTCTATTACCAACGACCAATGGGTCCTAAACATAGTGCCCCAGGGATACAAATTTTATTTCCACACACTCTGCCAACCCCAAAAGGGTTCCCAGATCTTCCTCCAAACCAATGGGCAGAGGCCAAAAAGCAAGTCCTTTCCCTGCTCTCCATGAGGGTAATAGAGCATGTTCCTGCAGACCAGATAGGCCAAGGTTTCTATTCAAGACTCTTCCTGGTACCCAGAAAAGAAGGCACCTGGTGCCCAATCCTCGATCTATCCATGCTAAACACCTTTCTGGTGATACCAAAATTCAAAATGCTCACCCTCCAGTAGCTTCTTCCTATGCTTTCCAAGGATGCTTGGTTAGTCACCCTAGACCTAAAAGATGCCTACCTACACATTACAATCAGGGAATCTTGCAGTAAATATCTATGTTTCAGGGCAGGATCTATTCACTTTCAGTTCTCTGCACTTCCCTTTGTCTTATCCACTGCTCCCAGGGTTTTCACAAAATGCCTGGCTCTAGCCATTGCATTTTGCAGACAAAGAAATATTCAAATTTACCCCTACTTAGACAATTGCCTGATTCAGACAGACAGTCAGGAAAAGCTGTTACAGCACCTGACCTTTGTAAAGGACCTACTGATCTCCCTGGGCTATACTATCAAGGACAAGAAATCTAAACTAGTACCCACCCAAAACATTGTATTCCTGGGAGCAAGCCTGGACACAACATCCCAGATGGCATTCCTTACTCCAGAAGAACAAGCCTACCTGACAGGCTACTTCTCTCAACTAGCCACCAGAACCTAGTTATCTGCAAGGAAAATCCTGCAAGCTCTAGGGTTCATGGCCTCCTGCATTCTACTCATTCCATATGCCAGACTGCATATGAGGAAACTACAAGGGTACCTAAAAAGCCTTTGGTGTCAACACTTTCAAGACCTGGAAACTATCATACCTATGATACCTCGTCTAAGGAAAGATTCTATTTGGTGGACAGCAGCATGCAACCACAACAAGGGACTTCCCTTTTCACAACCCCATGCTGCGACCCTCACCACAGATGCATCAGACTATGCCTGGGGTGCACACCTGCACGGAAGGTGCATTCAGGGCCATTGGAACCCAAATCAAATACATCTGCACATCAACCAAACAGAGATGCTAGCTGTTCAGCATGCCCTGACAGCTTTCAGACACCTACTCTCCCCTCTAGTGACCAAAACAGACAACACCACAGTGATGAGGTATATCAACAAGCAGGGAGGGACTCACTCTTATTCTCTCTGCAGGCCTGCCATGACCCTTTGGCACACGGCCTCAGCCATGCAAATACACCTGCTAGCACAATTTCTGCCAGGTTCCCTAAACTCTCTGGCAGACAACTTAAGCAGGAACCTGCTAGACCCACATGAGTGGCAGCTAGACCACAGAACCTTCAACCTTGTAACCCAGAAATGGACACCCCAAAGCTGGATCACTTTGCCTCCCACTCCAATCATCAGTTCAGCAAATTCTGCACTAGGGAACCTCACAGCAAGACCTGGAAAGTGGATGCTCTATCCTTTCAATGGGTAAACCTCTCAATCTATGCATTTCCCCCTCTACCACTCATTTCAAGGGTACTGCTCAAAATATGGGAGGAAAAACCAAGGACAATCTTGATTGCCCCAGACTTGCCATGCCAGCACTGGTACCCAATGCTGCGCAGCCTGTCACCCCTACCACAATGGCACCTACCTCAGATCCAAACACGCCTGACCCAGAAGAATGGAGAATTTATGCATCCACAATTGCAGACCCTGAACCTGGCAGCCTGGCTTATTCCCCAACCTTTCCTCAAGCTGCCAGCCTAAACAAACAAGTCCTGGATGTTATATGTGAGGCCAGATGCCCCAGCACTAGAAAATCCTATGCTGACAAGTGGAAAAGGTTTTGCACCTGGATCCAGGCTAAGGGTGCCAAAACAGCATAGCCCTCCCTTCCTCTCATCCTGGAATACCTAGCAGACCTACTACACAGGGGTCTATCCTTCTCTTCTATTAAAATACATGCCTCTGCCATCTCTGCTCATTGCAGCACAGAGCCTCCTCTCTTCTCACACCCTCTCATCAAACAGTTCCGAAGAGGGGCTAACAACTTAAGGCCACCCAGAAGAGCTCCTACCCAAGCTTGGGACCTTAACTTTGTGTTTAAAAAGCTCACCTTATCTCCTTTTGAGCCTGCAGCTTTAGCAGAAAATTCCTCTCTTGGAAAACAGCCTTGCTTCTGGCCATCACTTCAGCTAGAAGAGTTTCAGAGCTACAAGCACTCATAGCTGTAGAGCCCTTCATCATTTTTCATGCTGACAGGGTCTCCCTCAGGACTAACCCATCATTCATGCCTAAAGTGGTATCCAGTGTGGCTCTCAAGCAATCCATTCATTTGCCCACCTTTTTCCCTAACCCCAAAATAAGGGGGAAAGGATTCTGCACTCTCTAGATGTGCACAGACAGCTCAGATTCTATCCAGATGGGACTAAATCTTTTAGAAAAACTGATCAATTGCTAGTCAGCTTCACAGCAGGGGCAGAGAGCAAGGCCATATCCAAACAAACATCTCCAGATGGATAGCACACTTTATCCATTTCTGCTACAACATGCATACAGCATGGGAAACTGCTTCCAAAGGGGATCAGGACACATTCCACCAGGGCAACCTCCACCTCTGCAGCTTTTCTCAGAGGGGTCCCCACCAGAGAATTTCTGGAGGCTGCAGCATGGACTTCTGTTCATACCTTCACCAAGCAGAACCACCTGCCTATCTTCTCCAAATCCAGGGCAGGCTTTGCCACCGCATTCTTGCAGGGCATCCTAGCCAACCCCAGTCTTCTTGACTGCCTCCACCCTTTCTTCAGCTTTGGGAATCAACCCAAATGTGATAACTGCAACAGTGAAACACAAAGAACATAGTACAGATGTGTACACTTACCATAAATGTAGATGTTCAAGTGTATTCACTGTTGCAGTCCTGGTTTCCCACCCTCCATCCCCTTTGTGTGTCTCTCTCTCTCTCTCTTCCTCTCTCCTTACAGGGAATTTTTGGTATTTACTTTCTACTGGTGGTGTTTTTCCATCATAACTTATCTCCCTATTTGGGGCCTCCTGACAGTTGGGGTAAGAAACACTAATGTAATGGCATTGGCTGCCTGACTTTATACCACTGATGACCTGACGTCAGTCCCGGAGGGACAGCAAGAGATGCAGAAATACTAAGCCTCTGGTATATGGGCCAACTGAGGGCTACCTCTGGCAGGATAACCCAAGTGTGATGACTGCAACAGTGTATAGACTCGAACATCTACATTTACGGTAAGTGTACACAACTGTACTTTCTCTATTCCTTGCATTTCATGTTATTTAGTGCCTAATTTGGAATCCATATCAAATGCATTTTGTAGTACAGACATTGCATCTTGCAAAATTTCTGGATTTGTCCATTGTCAGTTTCTTTTGCTCTGTGTATTTTAACAATCTGTGCAGTTTTTCTCATTCAGAATGAGAATGAAGGCATTTCATAATGTGTCTGGTAGTACTATTCTCCAAAGAAGTATTATATAACTTTTTTCTGTTATTTTCCCTTGACCTATTATTTTTCGTGCTGAGTTCTGCATTTCCAAGTATAGCTACAGCCTGTGGTTTCATTAGTTCAGTTATTAGTTCTACAGGCTGTGATCCAAAAACCAAATTTCTGTACTGGCAGAGATTATACAACAAAATGACAGAACTGCCACTTTATTTGAGATGTATCATGTATCTCTCTTTCATATCACCGCAGTAAAATAATGAAAGTTAAATGTAATATTTTCTTCAGTACATGCTCCTGACTGAGTCCTGCTCTTGCTTTTCAACAGTTTCAAACAGTGACCTTCCTACGAGTGATGCGGTCATACCTTGCATTGCATATCTGCAGTTCATTCAAACAGTGAGAGTCCCATGAGTGATGCATTCATACCTTGCATTGCATGTCTGCAGTTCATTCAAACAGTGAGATTCCCATGAGTGATGCATTCATACCTTGCATTGCATGTCTGCAGTTCATTCAAACAGTGAGATTCCCATGAGTGATGCATTCATACCTTGCATTGCTCATCTGCACTTCATTCAAACAGTGAGATTCCCGTGAGTGATGCTTTCCTACCATTCCCATAAGCGATCTTTCATACCCTGCATTGCATGTCTGCAGTTCATTCAAACAGTGAGAGTCCCATGAGTGATGCTGTCATACTTTGTATTGCATGTCTGCAGTTCATTCAGTGAGAGTCCCATAAGTGGTGCTTTCATACCCTGCATTGCATGTCTGCAGTTCATTCAAACAGTGAGATTCCCATGAGTGATGCATTCATACCTTGCATTGCATGTCTGCAGTTTATTCAAACAGTGAGAGTCCCGTGAGTGACGCTTTCATACCTTGCATTGCATGTCTGCAGTTCATTCAAACAGTGAGATTCCCATGAGTGATGCTTTGCTACCTTGTATTGCATGTCTGCAGTTCATTCAAACAGTGAGAGTCCCATGAGTGATGCTGTCATACCTTGTATTGCATGTCTGCAGTTCATTCAGTGAGAGTCCCATAAGCGGTGCTTTCATACCCTGCATTGCATGTCTGCAGTTCATTCAAACAGTGAGAGTCCCGTGAGTGATGCATTCATACTTTGCACTGCATGTCTGCAGTTCATTTCTGATGCTACTCTCTGCAGCTTTATCACCATTCTGTTAGGCATCACTGCCTTTCATTTTGTCCTGGTCAAAATTCACGTTTTTTTGACCACCTGATCAATTATATCCTTGAGTTTCTGAGTACCTTACTTTTTTTTGAAATCGCTCTAAATATAATGCAAATAGCAAAGGGGAGAGAGGACACTCCTGCCTGATTCCTCGATTCAAGCAGTGATTATCAGAGATGAACCCCACCCACTTTAGTTTTTACCTCAGATCCCACATATATCCTCCTAATCAATCTTACAGTTTTATCAGGGAATGAAAATGCTTCTATTGCTCTGCTCCTAAAGTCCCAGCCTACTATGTCAAATGCTTCCTCTGCATCAGGACCAACAACAGTGGTATATTTTTACTCTCTGCTTTCCTCTAGATCATCAGTGTTCTGTGAATCTTAAGTTTCCCTCCCCTCCACAAAACCACATTAATCCGGGTCTATATTAGATCACCGAACACTTAAAAAAGCGAACAGTGATTAATCGGCCCTATGTAAGCAAAAGCTTACAATTTCGAACTGTCAGAACAGTGATTTTTTTCCCTTGGAAAAAAATCACTGTTCCAACAAAAAAAAAAAAAAAATAAAATATTTTAAACATTACATTTACCCCTTCCTTAAATATATCAACTCCGAGATCGCAATACAGTGCCACAAATGGCAAAGTAATGAAGCGGCCCAGGGAAAGAATTCACTTAGAAGCCGCTTCGATCTTTTGCCGTTTCCATCTTTTTTGAGTTTGACCACGAAGCATTCGAAAGAATGTGTCTTCGGTCTTCTAATAGGGAACCATTAATCCATATCTGTCAATTATTGACATCACTTTTGCTATTCTTTTAGCCGTTATAGACAAACATTTTATGATCATGGTTTAGTACTGAAATGGGCCTGTATGAAGCTGGATCTGATGGATCTTTACCCTCTTTAGGTATTACAGCTACCACTGCTTTCTTCCTGGATGTTGGTACTTCTCCTCCTCTTAAAATACTTAACAGTTTTTTTCCCTTCTAACTTCTAAACTTCCACAGGAATACCATCTCTTCCTGGGGACTTTCCTGTAGATTGGTAATACATCACCATTGTTACCTCATCTCTTCCTATCCTAACTGCTCACCTAGTACTTACCTATGAATCGGAGAAGATGCCTGGATAATGAATAGTGTGAGGCTAGAAAAAAAACATCCCCAGTACCTTAATGACCATTACCTATAGTTTACCTAAAGCTATTTATTTTTATTTTGAAAAGTTTTGTTTTCCTAAGGCTCTCCCAAATCATGTTGCATGTGAAGAAAAGTATAGTGTAAGCCAACAGTGATGCCTCATGTACTGAGAGGTGGTCAGACATGCCACACTGCCTAAAATCATTCATTATTTCCTCAATTATCCATTTAGCCTCATTGCAGAGGCATAGTAGATTTGGAGCTTATCCTGAACAAGGTTTCAATAAAAATTGTAATTTCACTGCACATTATGTCTTTGGATATGGGAGGAAATGCTGTATCAAAATTCACAGGCAGATTGTACAGATTCACATAAAGTGCCATCGTTTAGAGCTGAGGACATAAGTAATGCAAGGTGGTAATGTTGATTACTTCATGACTGTGCTTTTTTGGATATACATGTAGCTAATATGAAGATGTTGTTCCTCCAGAATAAGCTAAGTAAAATACTGTTTTCATTTATAATCTTATTACAGAGGTATAGCATACTCAATACGTGATCTAAAGCAGGCTTTAGCACTTCATTGATGCCAAATGAAACATTTCCTCCAGTGATCCATGTAACAGTTTCCCCTTCACTGAAACAAGATGAAACATTTCCCAAAATGATCACTTGAGTAGTTTGTCCATGTCTCCATAAGCAGTCAGCTGTCATCGAATGGAACACTTCCCCCACTTGTCCCCCAATTATCCCAGAACAAGCACCTTTAAGAAGATCAGATGAACCACTTCTCCCAAATACACATTCAGTAGTTTGTCCATGTAGGCCCAAGCACTTCACAAATGTCAAATAAAATATTTCCCTCCATGATCCATTTCATAGTTTGTCCATGCCTGCAAAAGCACTTCACTGATACCAAATGAAACATTTCCCCCAATGGTCCCCTCAGTAGCTTGTCCATGCCTGCACAAGAACTTCACTGACACCAAATGGAACATTTCCCCCAATGGTCCCCTCAGTAACTTGTCCATGCCTGCACAAGAACTTCACTGACACCAAATGGAACATTTCCCCCAATGACCCCCTCAGTAGCTTGTCCATGCCTGCACAAGAACTTCACTGACACCAAATGGAACATTTCCCCCAATGACCCCCTCAGTAGCTTGTCCATGCCTGCAAAAGCACTTCACTGATACCAAATGAAACATTTCCCCCAATGACCCCCTCAGTAGCTTGTCCATGCCTGCACAAGAACTTCACTGACACCAAATGGAACATTTCCCCCAATGACCCCCCTCAGTAGCTTGTCCATGCCTGCACAAGAACTTCACTGACACCAAATGGAACATTTCCCCCAATGACCCCCTTCAGTAGCTTGTCCATGCCTGCACAAGAACTTCACTGACACCAAATGGAACATTTCCCCCAATGATCCCTTCAGTAGTTCCTTCATGTGTGTCCATAAACTTCACTGACACTAAAAGGAATATTTCCTCCAAACAATCCCTTCAGTAAGTTGTCTGTGTCTGAACAAACATATCACTGACACCAAATGAAACATTTCCCACCAAAATGTCTGCACAAAGACTTCAGTGATGACAGAATAACATTTCCTCAAACGAACCCGTCTGTAGTTGGTCTATTATTGCTGAAGTCATTTCCTGCACCAAATAAAACATTTCCCCCAGCAATCATTTCAGTAGTATGTCCATGTCTGTATAAACACTTTTACTGACACCAAAAGAAACATTTCCCCATGACCCTTTCAGCAGTTTGTTCATTTCTGCACAAGTACTTCACTAACACCAAATCAAACTTTCCCCCCAGTGATTGTTTCAGTAATTTCTCCATGTATGCGCAAGCACTTCTATGGTACCAAATGGAACATTCCCACCCAATTATCCCTTCACTAGTTTGTCCATGTATGCACAAGCACTTTGCTGATGCCAAATGAAACATTTCTCCCAAAGACAACTTCAGTAGTTTGTCCATGTCGGCCCAAGCACTTCACTGACATCAAATTAAACATTTCCCCTGGTGATCCCTTTAGCTAAGAGGTTGAGAGGTATGCAGACCTCTTAGTTGCTGCTGCCACTGCTGCATCAGTCTTACCCCCACCCCAAAACGCAGTTGTGGAACAGAACATGCAAGCTATCACAAATCTTGTTTTTCAAGCAACTTTGCAATTTCTATCTTGAGCTAAGAGGTCAAGAGGTATGCAACCCTCTTAACTGCTGCTGCCACTGCTCAACCGCTTTCACTCTTCACATTAATATACACACACACACACACACACACACACACACACACACACACACAGTTACAGGATAGTTACTCGATTAGTTACACAAGCACTGTAAGAGTAAGCTTAACAAATGTTTTTATATATGTAACCTACTCTGTTTAATTGCTGAGAGAAAAACATTTTTTTCTGAGAGTGTGGTAGCCAAATTGCAATCCTGTAGATACCGTTATGCAGCAGCTGCAGTATGCTAGTGGAGGTAATCTGTTTAATTGCTGGGTTGAATTGCTGGAACCTGTGTTCTGAGAGACTGCCTTCCAGACTATCTACAAATATACAGAGCTGAGTATATATTTTTTTGGTTATAGAATTTGTTAATTGTTGCTTAGATCTCTGTTGAAACTGTTGTCTCATTGTTCTGAGAAACTGATCTACAAATATACAGAGCTGAGTATATTTTTTTGGTTTTAGAGTTTGTACTGTTAGTTGTTGCTTAGATCTCTGTTGAAACTGTTTTGTCCCACCCATTCTTCCTATTTTTGGTTTGTAGTTTAAATTTGGTGGCTTTTGCAGTTGCCTGCCCCACTGTAGATTTGATCTGGGACACTCCCCCAGTCCCATCTCTTTACCACATTCTACCTAATAAACTATTTCTGCGCTTGCTTTTAGTCCCTTTTAATTTATTTGCATTTTTTAAACTTTGTTTGGTCTAATATTGCTACATACTCAAGTGTGCTAGCTGCACTGCATGTGAATTGTTTTTACTACTGTTTTTGCTACTTTTCTGTAAAAAAAAAAAACAAACAAAAAAAACTGTAAGCCTGTTTCCCACCTTTCCTGTAACTAGTGCTCCAGATACAGATTTGCTGTATCCAGGACTGTATGTAAGCTTCTGAGCCCCCCCCCCCAAGCTTTCTGTGTTGGAGGGAAGCAGGGTTGCCAGACATCCCTATTTGGGCGGGACTGTCCCGAGATCAGCAGCCTGATCCCGAGTTCCGCCCTGCCAGTTTAAATCCCGGCCAGCCTCCGCTTTGTTTGGTTTTTTTTGATTGTCCCGTATACCTGGCATACGGGCCAATCAAAAATTGCTAAACACAGAGCTTTTTGTGTTCCGCATTAAACACGAGAAGCTCCGTGTTTAGCGATTTTTGATTGGCCCATATGCCGGTATATGGGCCAATCAAAAATCGTTAAACACGGAGCTACTTGTGTTGAATGCAGAACTGCAATGCATTAAACATGAGAAGCTCCGTGTTTAGAGATACTGAGCTACCGTTCTTTAATGTGGAACTGTGTTCCGCATTAAAGACATTTTTTTTTTTTTTTTTGGTCTTCACTTGCCGTGAGAGACCTTTTTTTTTTTTTTTTGTCCCTACCTGGGGGGCTGGAAATCTGGAAACCCTGGAGGGAAGACTTCTAGCTTATCAGTGGGAGTGGTAAGCACGAGGTAACCTGTCTACCACATAAGGAGTGGTTCTGGCCCAGAAATTGTAGTTATTGGCGATTTGGGCACTCTCTTCCAGCTCTCTCAACTTTCTGATTTGAAAGCCTGCATTTGCACTTGTTTCTGTCCTGTAACTTGTCTAGTGCAGATATAGATTCTTAGTTTTAGCACTTAAATTTGCTTATTCTTGCTCAGCACTTGTTCAGAACTTGTAAGCACTAAATAAGCTAGTAATTACTATAGCACTCAGTCTTCCTCATTACCTAGAGGAAAACAGTTTTTGTACTTACTTTTCAAACTTGCTTAGAGAAAAACAGCTCTTGCACTCACTTTCCTCACTTATCTAGAGGAAAATTGTTTTTTTTATTCAGGCATATCCAAGGGTCAGCTCCCAGTGTTCTCTCCTGTCTATCTGATGAATCTGGGCATTTTGAGGCAATGTCTGAACTTGACAGTCATGAGGAGAAGGTAAACATTTGCACCACACCACACTCATCACATAGTCTCACTAAATCTACACCACCAAAATCCACACATAGTAACACAAAAAACATTTGTGGAGGTTCTCAATAATAATCTGTCTAAGCAACAGAGACCTCCAAAGCAGAAACGCAAGCAGCCTCCATCCCCCAACACAACCCAAATGACACATAGCCCACAGACTCAGTGTGCCACTCAACCACAGCCAATAAGGCAAAACAACGTACCCAACACACTAGTCATAGGAGACTCTATAGTCAGACACACTGATGTCCAACTCACCAGGCTAAACAGGAGAAGGTTACTGTCAGCTGTCTGTCAGGTGCCAGGATCCGCCACATAACCCATGCACTCAGGTCACTCCACAACAAGTACAAAAATGAATCTGTCAAAAATACTGAGGAAAGGTAGATGTGATAAACGCAATGCACAGTATCAGAACAGACCAGGATCTATTGTGCAGTATCACTAATAATAAACTAAAAATATCAGCATAGGCAGAAAACCTAACAAGATATAGGTTCATAGGTTCATAGGTAGGTACTAGGCTATCTGCCCGAGGGCATTTTTAAGCCTAGCTAGAGTGTGGCCCCATTGATTAATTAACTGAGCCTCTGTCAAGCAGAGCCAATGAAGTGATCCCAGGGGTGTATTTTCTGTTACCCATCCACTCATCAAGGCTTCTCTTGAAGAGTGCTAGTGAGGGGCTCTGCCTAATGCAGTTGGGAATTTTGTTCCAAAGCATGGGGAGTCTCCGTGACATGAATCTATCCTTCCAGCATGTTCTATTTATTGTTGTGGTGAGGTTTAGCTCACTAGGGCGCTTGGCTTGCAGTGACTTGGATTTCTTTAGGTGGAGCATGTCCATCAATTCTGAGTTGGACATGGCTTTGTAAGTCAGGCAGAGATCACCTCTGAGTAAGCGATATGCCACTGAGTACAGCTGGAGTTTCTTCAGTCGCGCTGCATAGGACATATGTTTGAGGCCAGTAATCCTCTTGGTGAGGTGCTTTTGTGGTCTTTCTAGCTGTTGGAAGTGTCTTGTGAGGTACATCCCAAATGAGGCATTGTAATCTATGATGGGTCTGATGAGTGACGAGTAGAGGGGCACTATAACCTCTATTTCTAGATACAAACCCCTTAGTAATTAGATGGGCCACATAGAATGATTTCCTAACTACTTTGGCAATATGATTGTCAAAGGAGAGATTACTATCTATCTGGGTCCCCAGATCTCTTATTACCTCTTCTGCATTAAAGGGGCTGCCACCTATGTGGTAATTCGTGGGTGTTTTGTTTTTCCCAAACGGGATGACTATGCATTTTTTGGCATTTAGCTTGAGGCCATGACTTTGATACCAGGTGTCTGTCTCATTAAGGCCTTTTTGAAGGATGTCCATGTCAGCCGGAGAGTTGATTATGGCTCCCAGTTCACAGTCATTGGCGAACTTGGTTAGCCATAGTCCTCCTGTGTTTGCCTGTACTTCTGAGAAATATATGCCGAACAGTAGGGGTCCCAGAACTGAGCCTTGTGGGACACCACTTGTGACTGGTTTAGAGTTGGACCTGGAGCCCACTATTCTTACCGTGTGAGTTCTGTCTGTAAGCCAGTTGGCAACCCATCTTGTGACATTGGGGTTTATGTTCAGGCTGGTGAGTTTTTCTATAATACCCGAGTGAGGAATGGTGTCGAACGCCTTGGCGAGATCAAGGTAGGCTGTGTGAACCAGATTTCCCTCGTCTATGGCCTTGATGACTGTCTCGAAGAAGTCAACCAGGTTTAGTAGGCATGATCTGCCCTTAACAAAGCTGAACTGGGTCGGGTCAAGTGTTTGGAGGTTGCCAATGTCTTTGTTAATGAGTTCCATGATGATGCGCTCCATGGCCTTGCAGATCAGGCTAGTCAAGCTTATGGGGTGATAGTTACCAGGGTCAGTTGTGGCCCCTCCTTTGTGGAGCGGAATAACCGTTGCTGTGCACCATTCTATGGGCATGTAGCCTGTAGAGAGGCTGAGGTTGAACAGTGTGTTTAGGTGGGGGGTTAGTTCGTTCTGTAGTTCATGCAAGACACAGCCTGGGACACCATCTGGCCCCATTGATGCTGTTTTTTTGACTTTTGAAATGGCTATTGTCACCTGTGCTTCTGTGATTTCTGGGACACTACACTTTTCCAGTATTGTTGTGGGCCCTTTTGAAGGTGAGAGGGAGGTGAAGTTTGCACTGAATCTGTCTGCCAGGATGTTGGCAATATCAGTAGGTTCAGTATATTTTGTGCTATTTTGCACTAGCTCAGAGCATATCTGTGAGTTGGCACTTAGATTCTTGACATAGCTAAATAAGGCTTTGTGGTTATCTTTCGAATCCTTGGCTATTTTTCTTTCAAAGATAGCCTTGGATGATTTTATGAGGGACCTTAGTTTCTTACTGATACTGATCAGGGATGTCTTTCCTTCCTGGGATTGGCTTTTTTTCTGAACTAGTTTCCTCCTTCTGTTGTATAATCTGTTTATGGCAGGGGTCCACCAGACTGGTTTCCTTCCATTAGGAGGAGTGAGTCTTGGTCTTGCTAGGGATGGTACGATCCATGCATCCTTGTAGGTGCTCATAGAGTGCAATTGTAAAGGATTCTGCATCTTGGGCACTGTTATCCTTTAGTGTGGGGGCTGTGAAACCTACCACCTCTGCCTTAAGTAAGGTGAAGTTTGCTTTAGAAAAGTTTTTCACTGTGGTTTCCTTGGTTGGGAATGGTGGTGGGGTGTGGACATCCAGGGTGATTAGTTTATGGTCTGATCTAACCAGTGATGGGTTGACCTCCGGTACGGAACACCTGTCACCCATGTTGGTGATGACCAGGTCCAATATGTTGTGGCCTCTGGTAGGGGAGTTTACCAGCTGATCCAGAGCATTTGAGTTGATAAATTCCAGGAAGCGCAGAGCCTGGGAGTTTGTACTCAAGTAGTTTTCCCAGTTAATGGTAGGGTAGTTGAAATCGGCCAATATCAGGGTGTTCGGTAGGACCTTCATGTTTTCCAGTGTCTCCAGAAAGGCAGAGTGGTGGTCCTGGGTTATGGAGGGTGATCTGTAGCAAGCCACAATTTGCATTGCAGATTTGCCCGATGTTAGTTGCACATGGATGATCTCAGAGGTACCATGCTGCGCCACTAACCTGGAGGTGTGAGTATCCTTGATGAATATGGATACACCCCCTCCTTTTGTGTTTCGGTCCATGTTCTGTGGCCAAAATGTGTGGTATGAGTTGTAGCCCAGTAGTGCTGGAGTGTTCTCTGGAGCCTTGAACCAGGTTTCAGTTACTGCACAGATGTCAACGTTCTCCATACTTAGGAGTGCTTCGAGCACATGCATTTTGAGATTTAAACTCCTGGCGTTGAGTAGCATAACCCTCATTTTTTTACTTGTGCGGCTTACGGTGGTGGGTTTGAATTTTGAGCCTTGCCTAAAAAAGGCACTATGGGGGCAGCAAGAACCTTGGCCAGTATTCGAAAGTCAAGGGGTGACAGATGCAAGCCATCTCTTCTGAAGCAACGAGGCTTGTCGAGCATGTCATCCCAGGTCGACAGACACTGGATCCCCTTTGAATGACACCAGAAGCTTAGCCAATTGTTGAAATTGAAATTTTTTTCTTTATACTGAGATATCATTCTTGGTGAGGGCAGGATGCTACTCAGGGTCAGGGTCATACCCGCCTGGGCTACATAAAAAGTACAAAATAAATAATTTATTGATGACAAAAAAAAGTTTTATAGAGAACTGGGAAACAAGTAAAAGGAAATGAAACACCACCAAAAAAGAAATAGATACATTTTGAAGAAATATCTATGAAGATCCGGTGGAACATAACAAAGATGCTAAATGGATAGAAGAAGTAAAATAAAGAATAAAAAGTTTAAAGGTACAGGATATGAAATGGGATGAAATAACAGCCAGAGAGATTGAAACAAAGTTAAGAAAAGCCTCTAACTGGAAAACCAAAGCCCCAGATGCAATATCTAACTTCTGGCTAAAATTGTTATTTATTTATTTATTTGTTTTACATTTGTTTACCGGGAAAGTCCAACTGGACACAGGTCCTTTTTCAGCAGAGGCCCAGGAAGAAAAGCTCCAAGAGTAATAAATACATATAATAGAGAAACAAATACAGCCAAGTAAGAAGCAAATACATACAAGCAAGTGGTTTCAGACACAATAAGTAAAGCAACAGTAATTTACATAAAAAATGGTTGTTTCCATTTAGTGGATATATCCAAATGATTATGTAGAGTTAAAGTGAAACTACCATTAGTGGTAGATCATGATATGTGCTGGCCTACAATAATAGATCTCAGGATGTAGAAAACATTATTAGAAAATATTGGAGTATATTATTAACAATGACTGAAATGAAAGGTGTTATAACTATCCTGGATTTGCCTACAGGAATGAGCAGAATGTTAAGCATAGATTATGCTATAAAGAGCTGGTGGTGGGTGGACAAAAAGAAACTTTTAAAAAGGGCACTTATCCCTGTCCTGGTTGCAGTTGTTGTAAGGTTATAATTAATGATTTTATTTTTAAACATCCTATTAGCAAACAAAAATATATTTTTGATAGTTATGCTAAATGCATTACAGCACACATAGTATACTTAGCCACCTGCACAATTTGTTCAGCATTCTATGTATGGAAATGCTCTAGAATGCTAAAAGAATGAATTATAGAACATAAAGCTGCTATCAGAAGAAATGAAGAAATGAATGCCCTGGCAAAGCATATTATAGATGAAGATGAAGCACATAGATTTAAGTTTAGAGTGATAAAAACATTGCAGAAAAATATAAGGGGGTGGGGATATTAATAATAAATTGGAGAATGTTGAATTCACATGGATTTTAGAATTAAATGCAGATAAAACCCCAGGGCTTAATGTGCCAGTAAGTTTAAAACCTGTTTTGCAGAAAAAGCAAATAATGTTACATTAATTTACATAATTGTTAAATTATTTTTGTGATGTGATTGGATGGCTGAGTCATATGTTGTATTTAAATATGTTTTTTTTTTTTAATGGTTGTTTTATGCACTGATGAAGGGGAAACCCGAAAGCTTTGCTTTTTGTATTTGGTTTTATTACATTAGTGAATGTTTGTGTTGCTCGCTTTCTTGCCTGTGTCTTACATGAACTCAGGCAAGAGCTCTCAGCACCACTAGGCACCCTATTCGGTCAAAGCCTGTGCACCGGCCTTGCCCCAGTAGAATGGAGGACAGCCACTGTCATCCCTCGCAGAAATGTGGAGCGTCCACCAACCTCAGCAATTATAGGCCCATCAGCCTAACTAGCTTGATCTGCATGGTTATGGAACACATTATCATGGAGCTTATAAACAAGGACATTGGCAACCTCCAAACACTTGATCCCACACAGTTTGGTTTTGTCAAATGGAGATCATGCCTGTTAAACTTGGTTGTCTTCTTTGAAACAGTCACCAAAGCCATGAATGAGGGAAAGACAGTGCACACCGCCTACCTTGACCTAGCCTAAGCCTTCGACACTATTCCACACTCGGGCATAACAGATAAACTCTCCCAGCTAGGCATCAACCCATATGTTACCAGATGGGTAGCTAACTGGCTCACTGATAGAACCCATTCAGTCAAAATAGGGGAAGCTACCTCTAGTAGTAGACCCATAACAAGCAGCGTACCCCAAGGATTGGTCTTGGGGCCTCTACTGTTTGGGATTTACTTTTCTGAGATGCAAGCCAAAACCAGTGGTTTGTGGTTGACCAAGTTTACAAATGACTGCAAACTGCACACTGTCATAAATTCCCCTAGTGATGTGAACTTCCTCCAAGAAGGCCTTAACCAAACTAATGACTGGTGCCAGAAGTATAGCTTCAAACTGAATGCAAAGAAACACATCATTACCCCCTTTGGGGGAAATGGTGTCCCGACTAATTATCACATTAATAACAATGTACTAAGCATGCAATCAGTCATGAGGGACTTGGGCACCCAGGTTGATAGCAACCTGACTTTTGACCACCATGTTGCCTCCATTGTACAGAAAACTTTCTACATGGTCCACCTCATAAGTAAGGGTATTTCATCCAGGAACAAGGAAGTTATAACATCCCTGTACTCCTCCCTTATCAGACCCATTATCTAGTACAATGCCCCCTTCAGCATGTACCTTGCCAAGCATGTGCAGCAGCTGGAGAGACCACAGAGTTTCCTGACTGGGAAAATCCAGGGTCTCAAACACCTATCCCATACAGATAGGCTAAATGCCCTGTCCCTCTACTCAGTCTCATACAGACTGCTCAGAGGTGACCTGTGTCTGGCATACAGGGCCGTCTCAGACCCAGCCTTGATGGAGTTGCTGCATATCCTTTAGTCAAACTCCACTTGCACAACCCACATGCAAGGCCTCAACCTGGTCTGTGACATAAATAGAACTTGTTGGTGGGATAGATTTGTGACCCAACAATTCCCCCATCTGTGGAATAGACTTCCTCTCCATGTCAAGCAGAGTACCTCACTAACCCTCTTTAAGAGGAACCTGGATGACTGGATGAGAAACAGAAAATATAACCCTGGGATTCCACCTGTGTCCCTGCTGGACAGGGAAAACAGATGCTGACTTTGTGGGAACGTGGGTGAAATTCTTGGCTAGGCTGATAAGGGCCTCTGGGCCAGTAGACTAGTATCATCCTATGAACCTATGCCCTAGTTACAGTGAGATTTTTTTCTTTTTCTTTTTATGTTCTGAGTTTCTTTATTCACACTGCACTGTTTTTTTTATTTCTATTATTAGATGCTCAACTTCTCTGTCCTTTTTTCTGTATTTATTGTCCCTGCTATGAATAAACAACAATAAAGAATTTAAAATATTACTGTACTGTGGGGATTTCACTTTCCAAAAAACTTTTATCCCACCCTGGAAATGCTTGCTGCAGTCTCCAATTTATTGATGTCATCAAGGCCAATGAATACAGGTAGTTTTCTGGCCAAGTCCCTCTCTAAACTGATATCACCATGACTGTCCTAAAAAAACACCCATACTGTGATGTCACACCTCCCTGCTCCTTCCCCTAGCCATACAGAAAGTAAAGGCTAGAAAAAGGAAACAGTACATGAGTCAAGTCTCCTGCTGTGAGCTGTCAATCACAGCAGATATCAGCTCAAATTGCCCTTAGCATTTTCACAGCTAGGGAAGTTAGGTGTGTAGGGGATGGGAGATGAATCAAAGTAGTACAATTCAGGCTTTACAAAATACTGTAGTTTAGCCATTCTAAAAAGAAGCAGCAGTAAAAAGCACTTTGAAAGTCTGTTCTGTGGCATTTGCACTGTTTGTGTTTTATGTAGTCATTGAATGGCATGAAATGTTACTTTGACTTAAAGACAGCAGTTCATGTGTGTAATGTCAATGCAGTGACAGGAGCTTTAGGAAGAAAGAAGCCTGTGTGATGTAATTTTTTTACAGACAAGCACTGCATTGTGGAATACCTAGAGGCAGACTAAACAATCAGAATTATTTCAAGATGCCAGACCTTACGTAGTCAGATCCAGAAATTATGTATAAAAATATTTAAAAACCTGCAAATTGTCCCAGAGTGGTGTTAAAATGTAGGAAACACTAAACCATGATGAAATATGTTTTTTGAGTCTGTGAGTGCAGTTTTCCTGTAAGGATTAAGTAGCAGAGTGTGACAAAGGGAGATACTGCCAGCACAGCTAGTGAATTTTGTAAATAATGTCAGTGACTATCAACATGATTTGTATAAGATGCTTGTGTTACAACTGTATTAGAACTGTATGTCATACTCAAACTAGTTTGCACATTCACCACAACATCTGCCTTGATCTGTAAGTATGTTTCTAGGGTGTACTCTCTTAGACATAGTCAGGAATATCGCAAACGTTAGTTTAGATGCTTTTCTTTGAGACTCTACTGCAATGTTATTTTAAATGTTCCCTGTGGTTTGAACTTTGATGTCACTGTGAATGTATACTGAGTATTTTCTTGTTCTTTTATTATTATATATATTTAAACCTTTCATCGTGGCATAGAGATATTTACATTTTGAGAGTACTTGCATATTTATTTGGTGACACTGTGAGGGCCACTCCTAATAGCCTTGCTCTTGGTAAAACTACCAATTTGTGTTAATATCAATATTGCATAGTAGGATTGGACACCTTTGTTAAGGGCCTTAAAGTAGCTGATAAAGAGATGGTGGCAGTGATAACGACCTTATAGTCTGAGAAAAAGGGGGCATAGCTAGCAAACCTGTGCCAGCCTTTCCCTCGTGTGTGTGTGTGTGTGTGTGTGTGTGTGTGTGTGTGTGTGTGTGTGTGTGTGTATGCAAATCAAACCTCATAGAGTGTGTGTGTCAGCTACCTGAGCAGGGACACAAAGCACTGCTTGGACAAAGAGGGTGCTGGAGGTCTTGACTTGGCCACTCTGCTCAACTCTATAGCTGTGCCAGTTAGGAGACTTATTGGGGATCTGGAGAAAGAGGGAGAAACCAGCCCTGAACTGACTGTGGTCTCCGTGTGCTCTTAAGGGAAATTGCACTTGCTGCAGAGAGCTGCATCAGGAATACTGTGTGTGCACCTATCATCCTTTCAATGAACATTCCCCATGGGTACCTGTGGTGAGGATTGAGGCTCCTTGATTACTGGTCCAGTGGTGGGTCATCAAACAGAGTTAGTTTAAAATGAATATTAGCTATTGATGTATTGCCAAGCTTCTTGCAACTTTTAGAGTTAAAATCTGCTGATGGTCCTATATTTATTGTGGTAAGCCGTATATGATGGAAATGTTTTATTCTAGCCCCTATATGTTTGAATATAGCAATGATGTTTGTCTTTCAAAATAGTCTGTTTTTCATAGTGGCAAATCACATCTTTATAGGAGTGGCATTTTAAATCTGTCCATTTTAAGCTTTGTTCCAGTTTTTGTGCGAAGAGGTATGGCTTAACATAATTTGTGGATATTTGTTAAACTTCATATCTTTAAAGAAATGCATGGTAGAGTAAAAACTGTTATTCTAACACCTTACTAAGACTTTAACATTTCTGTCTCTAGTGCTGTATAGGTTTCTTGTCTAGGTTGAAAGGTATTGTGATGTTTAGAACAGAATGTATATTTTTGCCTCATATTGTTCTCATACTGTGTGGATTTCTGCCAAATAATAGAGGGTTGAAGTCACTAAATATTTTTCGTTAGGCTTCTATCTTTAAGAAAATGCATCGTTTGTTCTAGGATTGCAATATTTTAAAATTTTATTGATTTTTGAGCCTTCTTTATGCAAGTTATTACTGTTTCAATCAGAGGGTATTATGATTGCTGAGCTATGTATTTCATCTTTATCATCTTGTCGGCCCACAGTATGTCTAGTTTGTCTCTACACAAGTTATTACAGTTGTAGCCAGAGAGAATTATGATTACAGAGCTACCATGTATTTCATCTTTATCATCTTGTCGGCCCGCGGAATGTCTGAACTTTGTTGAGCTGTATCCAGACTCAGCTGGATAACTTTGCTTTGGGTTCTACATAACAGTAGAGGGTCTTATCTTGGGACAGTGTGTTGCTTTAGTATCTGATCCACAGGTTTTCATCACAGCTGAATGCCTTCTGTGCATATTGTCTTTTAGAATGTCCCTCAGGCAGGAGTTGCTTCTGCTGCCTTTCATTGCTTGACATCCACTGTTAATTTTTCAGGTGGAGTCTACATCTTCTTTCACATTTTTTTCCTTATACCAAGGTGTAAAAGTCTGGAGATTTGCATGTGAATGTGAGCAACTCTGGCTAGTGACTATGACACAGGCCCCACCAGGCACTGCTGTTGGTCATGTAATAGTATCTTGATCTGTATTTATATCTGTTTTGGTTTATTGTAGTGGTGTTGAGCAAGGATCCTGCAAGAATCATGTTTGGGAAAAGGTCAATGGATCAGCAAGAGGCTTAATGTGTGTCTCCTAAGAAGGTTTTCTGCACTTATAATAAGTTATGGGAGCAAAGCCACTCATGGGTGTGACCTGTTCCAAATGCAGATGCCATGGCAAAGTGCACATCCTGTGGAACAACTTTCACTATAAAGTGGTATGGGGAAAAGGCACTGAAAAGCCATCATAAATCTCACAAACATCAGCAAAGCCTTCAGCTCCAGAGGCAGAACTTTGTGATGACAAAGTTTATTCAGCCATGTAGTGCAAGTAGTGAAGCTTCCAAAGTGACTGCAGCTGAAGTGACAGCAGTCGATCATGGAGTGAAAGGGTCACTATTATTTTAGCGAATGCAATGAATTGCGAACGCTGTTTAGTCGAACGTCATTACGTGAAATGGTAAAATACCGAAAGCATGGAACAGCGATTTTTTCCTAGGGAAAAAAATCACTGACCTGCTTTTGGGACTTTGCCATTTCCTCCACTGTGGTGCAATCTCAGAGTTGGTATATTTAAGTAAGGGGGATAGGGGGGCACAGCCCTCCACTTTATTTTGTGTTTTGATTTTTTTTTTTGTATGAATCAACAATTCTTTTCCCTGGGAAAAAGAATCGCTGATCCGTGTGTTTGACATTTTGGGTTTTCAGGGATTGTGGGTCGATTATATAGCATTCACAATTCATTGCATTCGCTTATATAATATAGACCTGGAATGAAACATAATCACTCATATGTATCCATGGACTGTGGAGGTAAGCTGGTACAGATAGTTTTCCCTGATTCTACTTTAGCTTCGAAATTCAGCTGTGAGAAGACAAAATCTGAGAGTATTGTAACGAATGCACTTGCATCTCATTTAGAGGAGCTCCTTCTGCAGGAACTTGGCAATTCCTATTTCTTAGTGGAATCAGATGCATCCAATGAATGGAACAGAAAAATGTTATCCTTGGTTATTCAGTACTTCACTCACAGCCACGGCACCAGACATAAATGTTTGGATTTCTGTGAGGATCATAAAAAAAGTGCTGAATGCATCTTTACAAGAATAATGGACATCATTGTGCAGAACGGACTAAAAGTATAAAACTTTGGTAGCTATGCTGCAGACAATGCCTCGGTTAATTATGGAAAACACAGGTCTGTTTTTAAAAGTTTGAAATCGAAGGTGCCTTACATCATTGCAGCAAACTGTTTATGCCATGTAATACATAACTGTGCCAAGCATGCAAGCAAGTCCCTTGCAAGGTTTGATGTAGAGGCTGGTTTTGAAGGTAGAAAGATAATAGTGAGTTTTCAACATCTGCTAAAAATGGCACCATTGAAAGACTTGTGTTCTATCCTAGACCAGGACTTTAAGAAAATCATACAGCATGTTGGAACAAGGTGGCTGTCTTTGTTCCCAGCTATGGCAAGGCTAGTAGAATGCTGGCCCACTATTAAAAGTTATTTTTAGTCAAGGGCCTGAGGAGTGTCACCCCCTTATCTGGAGCTTTGTGGAGGCCGATGAGGATGGCATCAGTGGGGATATCTCAGAGGCAGAGTGCTACATACATTTCATGCACTGCATCCTGCAGGTATTCCGCAAGTCTATAGCAAAGCTTGAAAGTAACACACTCTCTGCTCTTCAGTTGTACACAATGATGAAAAGTCTTAAAGATGAGTTGCAGAGAAGGCTAGATGATCAATTCTTTGGTGCTACAGTTTCATCTGCCTTACAGCACTTTACTCCAGCTGTGCCATAGCAGGTCCATAGGGACTTCTGTGATTTTTAAAGCACTTTGTTACCTATAGAAGCAGTTTGACTATGATAATAGTCCCTTTAAAGCTATGCAGGTCTTCAGCCTCTAACAGCCTGTAACTTGGCCAGAACTGCGTACAGTTGCAGACATTTTCAAATTGGATGTGGACATTGAAGCACTTTACTCAGACTACTGTACTTTAGCTGCTGCATTGCCAACCCTATTAGAGATGACAGAGGCATCTGTAAGTGATAGCTGGGTGACTTTTTTTAGTAAAGCTCCAGACTGCAAAACACTTTACAGACTGGTGCAGTTTGCCCTTTCAATCTCCCCAGCATTGTGGAAAGTTTTTTTTTCTCTTATGGGGAATGCATGGACTGATACAACAAAAAGAATATTTGTGCTCTCGTGAAGGCCAGGTTGCAGGTCAAGCTAAATTTTAACATGAGTTGTTCACAATTTTATTCATTTGTGAAAAGTAACCGGCCATTACTTGAGGCTGCTAGATCAAATGCAAAATATAGCTTCAAGTATAAGCAATAATTTTCTGGCAAGAAATTGTGAAGACACTAATTAGTAGTTTTCCCAAGCTTGTTTCTGTTCACCCATCGGTGTCATTTTGATGTACTGCTGTGTGTAGTGAACCCTTAATGTACTGCTTTGAATGAATTGCTGCTATTTTTTTTCCATCTGACTAATTGTATTTTTTCCATTTTAGTACTAACTGCATGTTATATTGGACTTATAGGTTCATAGGTTTATACTAGGCTATCTGCCCTAAGGCATTTATAAGCCTAGCCCAAAGTTTTGTGGCTTACGCCACCCCTTATATGAAAAAATACTGTACCCATTAGTTTGTTGTGCCTCTGTCCAGCAGTGACACAGGGATGATTCCCGGGGTAAACCTACAATCTCCCATCCACAGGTCAAGATTTCTCTTGAACAGAGCCAGCGAGGTGCTCTGCCTCACATGGACCGGGATTTTATTCCACAGCATAGGGAGTCTCTGAGTGATAAATCTATCCCTCCAGCATGTCCTATTTATATCCGTGCTAAGGTTTAAGTCACTTGCTCTAGTGGTTTTGTTGGATTTGGATTTTTTGAGGTGGAGCATGTCCATTAATTCCGGGTTGGACATGGCCTTGTATGTCAGGCACATGTCACCTCTGAGCAGACGGTATGCGACTGAATAGAGCTGGAGTTTCTTCAATCTGGCAGCATATGACAGATTTTGGAGTCCCTTTATCCTTTTGGTGAGGAACTTTTGGGGTCTCTCCAATTGCTGCAGATGTCGGGTGAGATACATCCCGAATGGGGCATTGTACTCGATCATTGGTCTGATAAGTGAAGAGTACAGGGGAACAATGACCTCACTAGATCTGGATGTGAATCCTTCATGATCAGGTGGGCAATATAGAAGGTCTTTCTAACCACTTTAGCAACGTGAGTGTCAAAAGAAAGGCCACTGTCAACCTGGGTCCCCAGGTCCCTGATAACCTCTTCTGTGCTTAGTGGATTGCCACCTATATGGTAGCTTGGGGTTACCTTGTTTTTCCCGAAGGGTATGACTATACATTTTTGGCATTTAACTTCAGGCCATGGCTCTGGCACCAGCTATCTGTTTCCGTGAGTCCCTTCTGAAGGATATCCGTGTCCGATGCACTTTCCACTATGTGGCCCAGTTTGCAGTCATCTGCAAACTTTGTCAGCCAAAGTCCTCCCATGTTGGCCTGTACTTCTGAGAAGTAGATGCCGAACAATAGGGGCCAAGGACCGAGCCCTGTGGGACACCACTTGTGACCGGCTTGGAGTCTGACATAGCGCCAGCAACTCTAACCCTGTGGGTTCTGTCCTTAAGCCAGTTTGCAACCCATCTTGTGACATATGGGTTTACATTTAAGCTGGTAAGTTTTTCTACAATACCCGAGTGGGGTATTGTGTCGAAAGCCTTTGCAAGGTCAAGGTAGGCTGTATGGACTGCCTTTCCCTCATCAATGGCCTTGGTGACTGTTTCGAAGAAGTCGACCAAGTTCAAAAGGCATGATCTTCCCTTGACGAAGCCAAACTGGGTCGGGTCCAATGTCTGCAAGTCCCCTATATCTTTGTTTATGAGCTCCATTATGATCGTCTCCATAGCTTTGCAGACTAGACTTGTTAAGCTTATGGGGCAGTAATTACCAGGGTCCGTAGAGGCACCGCCTTTGTGGAGTGGGACCACAGTTGCCGTACGCCACTCCTTGGGCACGTATCCTGTGGTAAGGCTGAGATTAAACAGCTGCCCTATGTGCGGGTTTAATTCCTCATTTAGCTCATGTAGCACACAGCCGGGGACACCATCCGGTCCCATTGATGCTGTGTTTTTAGCTTTAGAGAGCAGCTTTCACCTGCGCATTTGAGATGTCTGGGAGGCTACACTCCGCTGGGATAGTTATCTCTCCTTTAGGGGGGGGAGAGGGGTGAAGTTTGCACTGAACCTGTCTGCCAGTATGTTGGCAATGTCTGTGGGTTCAGTGATTTTTGTATCATTTTGGACTAATTCTGAGCATATCTGGGAGTTTTCACCCAGGTTCCTAACATAGCTGAAAAAGGCCTTATGATTGTCATTTGAATCCATGGCAATTTTTCTCTCAAAATTGGCCTTAGTTGATTTTATGAGTGCTCGTATTTTTTTACTAATAATGATCAGTGGTGACTTCCCTTTTATGGATTTTGTTCTATCATGTAATAGCTTTCTCCTCTTATTGTAAAGTTTGTTAATGGCTGGGGTCCACCAGACTGGACGTTTGCCCTTTGTGGAAAGAGTCTTGGTTTTATTTGGGATTGCCTGATCCATGCAGTCCTGGAGGTGTTCATAGAAGGCATTTGTAAGGGCTTCCGCAGCTTGGGTTGTGGTTTCCACTGGCTCAGGGGCCTTGAAGGATACCACACCAGTCTTGAGTAGTGTGAAGTTTGCTTTAGAGAAGTTCTTCACTGTGGTCTTTTTTGTTTGGGGTGGGGGCGGGATGTGGATTTCCAGTGAGATTAGTTTATGATCAGATCTCACCAATGAGGGATATACTTCCGGTGTGGAGCATTTTGTCCCCATGTTTGTGATAATGAGATCTAGTATATTTTCTCCTCTTGTGGGAACAGTGACTAGCTCTTCCATGGCATTTGAATTTATGAACTCCAGGAACCGTTGGGCTAGAAAGTTAGGGCTTGAGTAATGTTCCCAGTCTATATTTGGGTAGTTGAAGTCACCCAATATGATGGTGTTTGGAGATACATTTATACCCTTCAGTGTCTTCAGGAAGGCTGTGTGGGGTTCCTGAGTTTGAGAGGGTGGCCTGTAGCATGCTACAATTTGTAGAGCAGTTTTGCCTATGGTTAGTTGCACCTGGATGGTTTCCGAAGCTTCGTGCGTTGCCACCAACCTGGAGGTGTGGGTATCCTTTATGAATATGGATACACCCCCCCCTTTTGTGGTGTGGTCCGGGTTTTGGGGCCGGAACGCATGATATGAGGTAAAACCTAATAGTGCCGGGGTGCTCTCAGGAGCCTTGAACCAGGTTTCAGTCACAGCACAGACATCGATGTTCTCCATACTGAGAAGGGCCTTGAGTGCGTGCATTTTGAAATTTAGACTTCTGGCATTGAGCAGCATTATCCTCAGTTTCTTCCCATTTTTGTTTTCTAGGGCGGTAGGTTTAAAATTTGAGCCTTGCCTAAAAAAGGCACTATGGGGGTGGCAAGAGCCTTAGCCAATATCCGGAATCCCAGGGGTGACAGGTGCAAGCCGTCCCTTGCGAAGCAGCGTGGCTTGTCAAGAATGTCATCCCAGGCAGACAGACACTGGATCCCCTTTGAATGACACCAGACATTAAGCCAATTGTTAAAGCTGATCATCTTGTCTCTATATTGTGGCATCATTCTTGGTGAAGGAAGGATACTGCTCAGGGTCAGGGTCATACCTGCCTGGGCTACATAATCAGAGAGCTCCTCTATGTCTCTTTTCATGTAGTCCAGGGAGGTACGTCTCAGGTCGTTCACACCAGCATGGACAATGACTGTGTCATATTTGTACTTGCCGTGGAGTGACCTGAGTGCTTGTGTTATGTGGCGGATTCTAGCGCCCGATAGGCAGCTTACTGTGACCCTCTCCTTGTTCAGCCTGGTGAGTGGGACGTCAGTGTGTCTGACTATGGAGTCACCTATGACAAGTATGTTTGGTGTTGTATTTGGCCTTAAGGGCTGTGACTGCTTTGCACACTGATTTTGTGGTTTATGTGTTGCTTGTGGGGTGTCTTGAGGTAGCAGTTGTTTGGGTGTCTGCTTTGGAGGAATCTGCTGTTTAGTTAAATTTTTACTCAGAGCCTCCGAGTATGTCTTTGTGTGTTTATGTGTTTGATTCAGTGGTGTGGTAGCATTATGTGAGGCTGGTTTTGTGGTGTGTGTATTTGCCTTCTCCTCCTGTCTGGTCTTGCCAGTCCTGAGTTGAGAAAGCTCAGCCTCCAGTTTGGCTAAATAGCTGCATCTCTCGCAAGTATTTGTGTTATGTGGGAGGAGGAGAGGGTTGTCTGTGTACATGAGGCAGTTATAACATTGCCTCAAGATTCCCAGATTCACCAGCTGGACCGGAGAGGAGATTGACAACTGACCTTTGGACATGCTAGAATAATATTGGGAATTCCTTAATAACTGAAAACAAGGGCCAGTGGGGAGTGAGGGTGTAGTGCTTTTAATTTTTAGTGCTGACTTATATAATTGCTTTAGTGAGCAAGTGCCAGGTAACTTGAGTGCAATGTGTTACAAGTAACTAAATGCAAAAACGACAAACAGTAACTTTCTTTCAAGTGAAACAAGGAAATAAGTACAGTAAGCAATGCAGATATCACTAGTGATCCACAGAAGCACTGAGAAGCCACGTATTAGGTGGAATTAGCGTTCCAGGGAAATAACAAGCAAACAAACAACAAGCATATAAACAAAGCTAGATTCAGCAGGCCTGGATCTAGTCTATGCTACAGCAAACAAGGTGTACCAATTTCAGTAAGATACAGTTCAAATATTCAGGCACTATAAACCTTTAACCAGAAATTCCCAGCTCAGAAGGGCAGAGTCCAGCTTCTTCTCCCACAAGAGTGCAGACCACGAAACTTCTTAATGTAAAATAACTGGCCTGAAGCCCAAGTGCTTAAACCAGAACTAATACACTTGGACACTGGGCTCTCAATCAGCAGTTCCCAACTTAGAAGGATGAAAGCTACCTGTCCTGCCACCACAGTGCTTGCCACAGACCTTCCTAATGTAAAACAACTGGTCTGAAGCCCAAGTGCTTAATCCAAAAGACTTAGAATGATAGCTACACTTTAATCAAGTTACAACCAAGCAGTAATAAATACAATTGAATACTTTAGAGAATGTCTGGATTAGTGCTCAAGTTACACAAACAAAGCTAGATCCAGCAGGCCCGAATCCAGTCTATGCCACAGCAAACAAGGCGCACCAACTTCAGTAAGAAGCAGTTCAGATATGCATGCACTATAAGCCTTTAACCAGAAATTCCCAGCTCAGAAGGGTAGAGTCCAGCCTCTCCTCCCACAAGAGTGCAGACCACGAACCCTCTTAATGTAAAATAACTGGCCTGAAAGCCCAAGTGCTTAAACCAGAATTAATACACTTTTAGAATAACAGACACTGAGCCCTCAATCAGCAGTTCCCAACCTAGAAGGATGTAAGCTACCTGTTCTGCCACTACAGTGCAGACCACAAACCCTCTCAGTGCAAAACAACTGGTCCGAAGCCCAAGTGTTTAAACCAAAAGGCTTAGAATGAGTTACACCAAGCAGTAATAAATACAACTGAGTATTTTTAAGATGATGCAAAAGTAAAATGAAGTAGGTAGAAACACAAGTACATTAAAAGCAGACAAATTTTTTTTTTTTTTTTTAATCTGAACAAGTGCTGAAATCAAAGAAACAGATTTGAGTGCTGAAACTAGAAAACTGGCTAGTTATAAGAAAAAACAAGCTAGAAGGCTTCCCTCAAACACAGAAGGGCTTGGGGGCTCAGAAGCCTACAAATAGTCTATACCACTTAACAGGAAAGGCAGGAAATAAGCTTTATTTATTTATTTATTTATTTTGTCTGTTTCCCAGATGCTCTCTTTGTACACAGTAGAAGTGCCTGAAATCAGAATATGATCTCACTGCACTCAGTTGAGTGAGCAAATGAGATGGGCCCAGAGGCAGGCTGAGGGGCGGGCAGTTTCAAGGCCACTAAGATTAACACCAAAACAAAAAACAGGGAGGGTGGGTGTGAATAACTTAAGAGCAGAGTTAAAACTGCCAGTTCAGTTAAATATTCCTTCAACACAGTTTAAATCAAATTAAATACTGTATTTTTTTTTAAAAAAGTACAGATAAAGGTACTTAAATTCTCTTATATGTCCAGTTGAATATAACCAAGTTCTTAGCCGGCCAAAGCTGAGGGGGCTGAAGGGTTAGCCAAAGGGTTCAGCCAAAGCTGACTTGTGCTGAAGGGTTAGTAGTTTTCCCATGCTTGTTTCATCCAGTGGTGTCATTTTGATATATGATGTACTGTTGTGTACTGATGTATTGTTGTGTGTAGTGAACCCTTGAATGAAGTGCTGCTAAATAATTTTTTTAAATTTAATTACAGCTGATTCATTGCATATTTTTCCATTTAGTGGTAACTGCATGTGATATTCAAGACTTGTGCTAAAGGGTGTTAGATAAAAGGAGTGTGGCTACTAAAGGGAATGAGTGTGGCTAGATTATGCATGGGGTGGGGCTTGCTTGTCAGGAAATGGCACAATAGAAAGGTTGCAACCCTAGACCTAGTAGTTGAGTAAAATTGTACATGCAAAATAATTGGTCAATACTGCTCTGCATTCCAGAGTCACCTAAATTTGGAAGATTTCTACTATGAAATAGTCTGTCAACAGCAATTAAGCAGTGTCAACAAA